>NC_056704.1:20499890-20503053 GCF_018831695.1 Puntigrus tetrazona
TGGTAAGTAATGAGATTAATATAAAGTCTGATTATTCCCTCTGATAAATCCCTCAGGGCCATACGAGATCACTGTGATCACCTCGAGGTGGTTTATTTTGCAGTAAGAGATATTTGTGGCAGTGATACATGTACGCTAGAAGGTAACTGTTGTCAAGTGATGGTCTGGGTTCTCACAGCCTTATGTAATCTATTCTCTGCAGCAGGCTATACCATATAGTTAATAGCTATGAGAAATGGGACAAAAAAACAAACACTTTGATACCTCCGAGGAAAATGATACCTTGAGCTAAACACATTGGCTTTAAAGAATGGAAGTGTAAACGAAACGCCCTGTGTGAGAGAGTGTGTGTTTGTGTGTGTGCCCTGGGAGGGGTGCATATGGAACTGATCGGATTGGTCGAGGGAGTGAATTCGACAATAGGAGGAGTCTCATACGACGCTCGGGCGCTATTCTGTTCTTCGTTTCGCCGTTGAGATTGTAATGCAACGGAGCCCAATCAAGCTCAGATTATGCCATCTCCCAACTCCTCGTTCCAGAGCACGCGGACCTGAGGACTACATAAACGGCATGGGCACAGACGCAACGCCGCATCGCTCATACCGAAACCTCTTCTTGTAGGCAGGAATTGTATTTTTTCTTCATTCACTTCAGATGGCAGATCTTGAGCAAGGAGGAGCAGCCTCTCCCCGAGCACAGCAGCTCTTCTGAACGCGAGGGTTAGGATCCGAGAAAGCGCAGGTGTGCCCGGGGTGCTTCCAGCTGCCCTTGTGCCGCTTCTTTCCGAAAGGGGGAAAGTATCTGGATTACCAGCAGATGTAAATTGAAGGACACTTTTGATAGGTACTGGTGGTGAGGAAGAAGGGGGGGAAAAAGCTGCAAACTGTGAGAGTCGGGAGCTCGCGCGCAGAGCTCAACATATCACTGGATTCTACATTTATACCTCAAGAAAAATGTCATCGCAGACGAAGATCAAGAAGGACAAGGAGATCATTGCGGAGTATGAAACGCAAGTGAAAGGTTAGTATGCTTGCCTGTTATATGAATCGATCGGAGGAGTTTACACGAACATCATTTCACTTGGCCTGTAGCGAGATACTTGCACGTTTATATTGATCTGATTCATAACCTGCTTCTCTAAATAAACAAAGATACTTAGCTTTTCACGATTGTGTGCAACGTTACGTCGCTGTAACGTTTATTTATTACAATTAGTAGCTATTGTATGTCTCCAGTACTCATCCATGTCTTTAATTTAACTAGTAAGCCTTTATTTTTATTAAACCTTTACTTATTCATTATATGATACTTTCCACAGTTAGTACTTTATTCATTACATACTAGTAGCTTATTCTTTAGCTATTAGACATAACTATCCCAACAGTGATATGTAACTACTCCATTGTTACTGGTAGCACATTTTTGCATCTTTGCTTCTGGCATAAACTATTCACTTTTAACTAGTACTGTATGCTTTTCTAGTTGTTTTGTTGTCATGCTGGTACTGATTTTGTACTGATTTTGCTAGTACATATTTATTACACATCTGTTAGACTCTAGTGTGATTTCCATTCATAGCAAATATCATAGCATTGTTTTTACTCTAAAGTAGCCATTCTAACTAGTCATTACGTACATGAGATTAATAATGTTACTAGTAACAGTTGGCGTAGACACTTGTCTGTTTGGCATTTGTGCATCAAAACCTGATTGCGTCTCATTCTGGCTTCTTGCTGCCAGGTGTTACCCCAGTCTTTGATTTCGTGTTTGTTTGGCTGAAGTTGCATTGTGCAATAGTTGGGTGGGATGTCCTTGCTGCTTTGTAGCCATCTGTCCCTTCCTCATGTCAAAAATGTGTCCAACAACAACAACATTAGTAACTTTGATTCTGTTGACACAGGGTGTCGCGCAGCCACAGGAATGGTTTGATATATTTTTCGGTTTGTTTTATTGCAGTGACTCATGCACCACCGTTGCACATAAATTCCAGCTATTAATGGTTTGCACATTAAGTGTTTGTGCGCACATATTGTGCTTTGGTGGAAACGAGAAGCTTGGGTAAGGATTTTTGTTGCTGGGTAGAATGGTGTATTGTAGTGTCATGCTCTCTGAACAGATGGGTGGAACTTCAAGGCAAGCTTGGTTAATTCTTCTCTTTGTTTACAGTTTACTGGACATTTTTTTTCCAGATCTTGTATTAAAGGGAAATAAACAAATATACATATATAGCCAGTGTGTATTTAAAGACAAATAATGATCAAGTGAGGATGTTTTAGACGATACTATTGTTGATGAACAGATGTTATATATTGTTACTTTCCCTATCAGTGGACTTGAATAACAGTTGGTGTTTGACTAATTGTGTCCATCCACAAAGTGTCTGTAGTGCGTGTTTGTTGTTTGTCAGACTGAGTTTTCGATGTTTAGAAACTAACTTAGTCTGAAAGGGCGTTGCAGAAGCAGTTCATTGATTGGCTACTCGACAATGACGGTGAAGGTTCAAAGGACTCTGTCCATTGAAATGAATGCCTGGATTATTTGTAAACCCCAGAGAAAGGGTGAATAATAACTGAGAATAGTCATTAATTATTAATGGTTAATAGTACGAACGCTTTACCAGTCTCGTCCATTTAAAATGAGTTTGCTTATGCAGCAGAGCAGGGTTAGGTAATTTCTCTCAGTTTGCTATATTAATATCAAGCATTTAAAACTGGCCGTCCAGAATTGCAGGGATTAAGTGTAATGTGATGCACACTGAATCTGGTGGGATTTACAAAGTCTGTTCCTCTACTCAAGGAACCCTTCACACTAAACGTCTCTGATGTGATTCTTGCTTGAGTAGCTTTTGTTAAAAGAGAGTCTTGCCCTTCAGTGTTTCAGAAGGCCACATGGCTCTAAAGCTCAGAGGGGCCCGTCCCAAACTTTGGATTTACATAACTGTTGTGATCTATAATACTGCCGCTCTCTTTTTCAACAAATGCCATTGACATTAAAATGTGGACCAGACCTTCCCGTCTGAAAATAAATTGTACCAAAGAATAAAAAAAATGTGAGAATATGTATAAATCCAGCTGTACTTGCTAACATTAGTTGTAGTAATATATTTTAATTCAGTAGTAGCTATTATAATAATTATAATTATGAATAAAATATAACAGAATAC
>NC_056704.1:20503153-20514850 GCF_018831695.1 Puntigrus tetrazona
ATCCAATTATATATAATATAATATATCCTGTTATATAATATATCCAATTATATATAAAAGCTCATTTTATTGTCAGACATTTATCGGTTCTCAAAATTATTATTGGTTTATTATTGATATCAACCAAAATTTTTATGTCTGTACATCCTTAAAATATCCAATATTCTCTAGATAAACACTGTTCAAGAGTTTGGTGTTAGTAAGATTATTGATTTATTTATTTACAGAAATTAATAAATATTCAGCAGAGGTGCATTGCATTGATCAATAACGGAAGTAAAATCATATATAATGTTACAAAATATTTTTAATTCAAATCGAGTGGTTACCGAAGGATCATGTGACCCTCAAGACTGGAGTAATGGTGCTGAAAATATAGCTTTGACATCATAAAAACAAATTTTATATTTTAAATTCTATTCAGATAGAATTCAGTTCAACAGTACTGGTGATGCTGTGATTATAATGGTGAGCATAAAAAGCATATTATCTTTTCATATTAGCTTTTTTTTCATTTTTTTTTTTCATATTAGCTTTTTTTTTTTCATTGTACTTGTGATTCTGATTCTGTTCTTCATGACACGATAGTTATGATCTATCTGTCTGCCCTCATATAACCACCCATCAAAGGTTGTTTGCTCTGAAGAATGATGCCACATAAATGATCCAAGGCATTATGGGGCAAATGGCATCATATAAATGCCATCATGGCAGCCGAATATAATGTATATCAGTCCATTATAAACATATACACATAAATCTGTGGCCTTTTAAAGTGACTCTAAGAGGCTGATGATGGACTAGGAAGTCCAAGATGGTTTAAGGCTCAAATGTCACCCATGGTTCTGTTCTCTAGAGTGCTGGACCTTTTCCACAAAAAAGATCCATATCTTGCACCATACGTCTGTTCTCCCCTTTTCTTATATTGGGTTAATAAGTTAACTAATGGGCTCATAAGGTCAGGTTTGCTGTCATTAATGAATAGGGCATTAATAGAACCGATGGGGGGGGGGGTTTATCAGATTCAGTTTGAAGTTAATTGCCTGCGGTGTGTGTTATGTAACCTTTGGTGTGAATTCTGCAAAACTGCTGCAGTGGACTTGCTGTACAGATGGCTGGAGAAAAGTGGTGCTGAGAGGTGGAGCGAGAGAGAAAGAAAGGGAACGGGGAAGGGAAAGAAAAACATGTCAAAGATTTAAATATTGCTCAAAAATGACTCCTGCTTAACTGTCATTCTGTGTTTGGACTCCTATTGGAAAGCAGTAAGCAGTGATTGGAAAAGATGCTGATTCAGCTACTGTTTGCTACAAGCTACATGTATAATGCATTGGCGGAAAATTGCTGAATAATATGGATTACAGATTTTCCAAGGTGTCTTTGCTTAAAATGAATTATTTAAATGGGCTGTGCCCTCGGGTTATGAGTCAGATGTTCTTGAAATGTATTAACCTTATAGAAGACTTTATAACATTTAAAACCAAAATGATGCTGTGAGTATGTGATACACTTTGGTAATGCTATGCTGGGATATTCAAGATTGACAATACAAAATGTTTAATTAAATAAGTGCTGAAAATCAGCTTTCTAAGTGAAATGGGATATTCAGTGACAAAAAATTTATGGAGCCTGATTTTATCTATTGGGAATTGACTGGATGGAGAACACCTCCAATATGTATGTTTGTTAGCATTATCAAATACCCTTGGAGGTCTATATCAGTGTAAAAAGAAAGTTGTTTCAAAATAAGAGTTATTTAATTTAGTACAGATATTACAAAGACTGACTCATTTACCTGTGATCATCTGTGATTGAGTATACTCTGAAATCTTTGAAGACCATAGAAAAGAAAGAAGACATTTTTGAACAATGTTGGTAACCAAAAAGTTGATTGTAGCCATTGGCAATCATGGTATTGAGAAAAAATACTATGGAAGTCAATGGCAACCAGCCATTTCTTGGTTACCAACATTTTTCAAAATATCTTCTTTTGTCTTCAGCATGAAAACAGGAACTCGTATAACTATCATTTTAATGTTTTATAAGTGTACCAATGAATCATGCAGATTTTTTAGAAGACAGTGTCAAACCGACAATCGGTAAACAACACCCTTTTCTATCATCTGAAATATTTCCTGTGACTACATTTCACTCCTCTCTTTGTCCAAGGCTAGTGTTTGCCCTTTTCCGCAGAGAGTGTCTCACTGACACAACAGCATCTGAGTCACTGTGTATCTGAAGAGGATTATTAATGTGTGTAATGAGCGAGAGACTGAGGGATCTATGGATGAGTAGCACCCACGATAAAAAGATAGAAACTTTTTAATCAAATCTAATAATACACAAATCCACTAGTGGAATGATTTGGAGACAGTGAGGGTTAGAAGGCAGCAGAGACTCAAAGACCGGCTTGTCTGGGAATATAAGTGCATTATACATGCAAAGACCAGAGAACGGAGAGCTTTCAGTGTCATATAAATTCCACGTCATTGGTATTGTGTTGCAGTAAAACTCTAAGTGCTTATTACTTGGTGGAACCATTTGGTATTGATTTATTTTGCTTGAAAAGGGCCAGAGTCTCCAATTCACCACTGTAAAGAAGTGAATTCAATGAATTCTTGTGCAAATTATGCGCCAAAGAGTTTAGTTTGTTGAGACTGTGATGGTTTTGGTAGATGATGCTGTAATTTAAAAAAAGTTTCTCATAAGCACAACAGAACTTGGCCTAACTTTACTGTTTTAAGACTGTGCTGCTGCTTTTCTAAGCAAGACTTTAAAATAGGAAAAACATTATTGATCTAGGGAGCAGGATATGATATTATTGTGGGTGGAATCATTTGACTCTTTTAAGTGGCTTGCTAGAACAACCTAGAAACTGCATTGCAATGTGCTAAACCATTAAATGTGGGACTCTTGCATATGCATGAGAAAACACTACTGACATTTTCTTCAGAAACTTCTGAAGAATCTTCTTGTGCTATTCAGATGACTGAGAGACTAACAATTTTATTCTTCCCAGATGGGTTCTACAGACCTTTTTAACATTTTCTGTGCAGATTTTTGGTGAAAAAATGTTGAATGGATTTCAGCATGGTGAAACGTGTTAAGCAGAACTCAGTCTTGATGGCAGCTGAAAGCGTAATCAAATTAGCCATGTTATTTAATAAACGAACAGACTGAATGAACTCTGAATGGTGGGTGTTCAAATGCTGCAGACATTTAGGGAGCTTTCTGAAAAATTCTGGATCAGATAGCTCTTCAATTCTGGAGGAAAATTCAGACTACTTCAGAACAAATTACCTGCAGTTTTAAGTGGTGTAGAAATTATCCGTAATTTTTCCAGACTGCTGTTTTGTTCTTATTTCATTGAAATGAGATTGTGCCTGTTCTCCAACTGAGACTAAGTGCAGAGTCACATTTTTTAAATGAGCCAATTAAAAACGTTATTACAAATTATGTTACGCAATCAGTTAATTAAATGAGTTGATTACTCAGCCAAGTGTTTGTGCTTTTTCCAACTCTACTGTTCAGAAGTTCTTGGTCAAAGATTTATTTTAATTAAAAACCTTATTCAGCAAGGTTGCATTGAAGTGACAGTAAAGAAAATTAAATTTTTGTCAGCACAGAAATAAATAACATTTTAAAATGTATAAATGTATAAAAATAGGAAACAGTTTTTTAAAACTCTATTTCGTAATATTACAGTTTTACTGTGTGTTTGATCTAATAAATGTCTTGGTGAACCTGACAGATTTGTACAGACCTCCAGGGTTTCTGGAGACCACAATTTGAGAACCACAGTTCTAGACCAACACCTACTGAGGGCATGTCTTGTGAGATTTAATTACAAAGAACATTTTAGGAATCTCTATAACACTCTATTTCAAGTTCCTCCTTTTAGACAAATGGACCCAAAACTCAGATGGCAATAGTTTGGGGGGAGGGCAAGAAAATGATGCACAGTATATAAGATAATTGATAATTATAGCATAAGATAATTGATAGTATCTTGATAGATAGTATCTTTTAGAAAACATTTAAATTAGAGGTTAGGCTAGTTGCCTGTATAATTAGATGATCTTTTGTGTATTTTTGGCTCTTGACCCTACTTTTCATATGCTCTATAATCTCTGTTTATTCAGATGGTTTAGCCATCTCGGCTTGCTAATATGAGAGACAGGCTATTTATTTTCATTGAAATCAGATAGCCTTAAACCGCGTGTTTGATTGTAAAGCGTAATTTGATTGTAAAACATGTGACACAGACGTACAGTTATTTGCTGAGTCTATCGGCAAGCAGAGTTCGGTCTCATCAGATGAGGGTATTCCAGAGAAATCCTTCCATTAAGTAATTCCGTGCTTCTAAAGTAACCAGTTATCATGGCCAAAAATTTACAGCATTCCTCCTCCGAGAGCAGCTATGAGCTCCAGACATCAAGTGAAGCCGCAGCACACTTGGAATCCTCTTTCTTGTGAATAATTCTGTGATTGCTCAGGGTCTCCGCGAGAAGCTCGCTTACAACATGACCTATTTTTCAGCTCTCGCACTGCTGCAGGTTTTTAAACCCTCTCCTTTTACGAGAGTATTTTCAAAAAAGTCCTGCCTGCCATTCATGCGAAACGGTGTCAGATGTTTCTGGGGCGTTCCTCTAGGCTCTCTTGTTTTGTCACACGAATACACGCTGAGAAAAACTGTGAAAAAGCAGTGAGAAAGAATTAAAAAACAGGAAAAGCTGAAATTTTACAGGGAGCCTGTGAGAATGGTATCAACACGTTATAGGTTTTTATTTCTTCAGTATGTAAGCTACCTCTAAATAGGGCTCACATGGGTTTTACCACAAACAGTGCCAGCAGGCGGTAGTCTCACTTCTAAAGGAAGATCCAGGTTCAGTGGTTAACCGAAGATTGCAATGCTCCTCTGTGGCTCACCATCGCAGCACAATATCACAGGAAAACAGAACGACCCTCCCATTTCAACACCATGACAATCTTTGCTGTTGAACGTAATGGTTAATTCTTCTCTTGTAGCTCAGAAGTGTTGTTGCAAATGTGAAAAAGCCTGCAGAATGCAGTTATTTGACACACTTGACAACTTGACTGGGTTAGCTCTGATGTGTTGCTTTGCGTTAGCAGCAGATCACAGTTTTCGACCTGAGCAGCTTTACTCAAGTCAGTCAATATTGAAGTGGATTTATTTTATTTTCAGTTAAGCTGTCTACCTTAACGTGGGTTGGATTTGATGCTTTCTCTGTGTCGGGCTTGATTTACTTCATCAAGCTGCTGTTTTGTTGTCTAATTGTTCTGTTAACCTTAGCTCTGGGAATTCAAATAATGAAATATTCCCTCAAAGCAAGCCTTTGAAGCAATAGAGGCCTCTTTGAAATGACACATGAAAGAAGCTTCACTTTAGCACTGTAAAAACTGGCTGCCCGAGGGATGCGACTTACTGTACAACCTACTTATTCTTTGCTGTTGTATTAGTATAATTCTTCCAGAATTCTTGATTTCTTTTCTCTCAGCACTGAGGGAACAACTTGTCAGTTCAAGAACATACTCTGTTTGAGGCCTTTCTTTACAATTAACTGCAAGTCAATGACTTTCCTGTGAAAACAGACTTTGTTGTTAAATATTAGTTTCTCTCAATAACAAAAAGTGCTACTATATAAAGAAGGTGACTGTAACCTTTTTATTCATTCTTATCTACTGTATCTATCTATCTATCTATCTATCTATCTATCTATCTATCTATCTATCTATGTCGTTTTATCATTGTATTTTTCATCTATCATTACACAGTTAACTATATAAATACATTGACTATAAATAAAGAATACTTTATACATTTTTACCCTCCTCACTCATTTTTGTCATTCTTAGATCATGACAAAACAAGTGTGGATTTCAGTCTCATCCATTTTTTATTAAAGGACAAAGCACAAGTATGGCTTCTTGTGCTAAATATATTTCTCTATTTCCCCTTACCAGTTTGCACACAGATTTCCTATTATGTGGTAGATTGTTTTTCTACATATCTAAATTGGATAGATACATACTCTGGAATGATGGAATATATTATGGACAAGCACACTTAAAAGTTTTTCAAGCAATTTAGATGACTACTATTTTCAGTGCTCCCAAAATTTGTAACCAGTAGTCACAAATGACTGGAATAATCGTGGAAATTCTTTAGTCAGTAGCTGTGTGGATTAAATCATGGATTCAACCTGAACGTACATCTGAATCTAACTAGCTTTGTATATGGATTTGTCCAGAATTGTGCTGAGTCAAACTAATGTGTTTATGTGTACTTTGTTGCTCAGAGATCCGTAATCAGTTGGTGGAGCAGTTCAAGTGCCTGGAGCAGCAATCAGAGGCTCGGATCCAGCTGTTGCAGGACCTGCAGGAGTTTTTTCGGCGTAAAGCCGAGATTCAGCTGGAGTATTCTCGCAGTCTGGAGAAACTGGCTGAAAGGTTCTCATCAAAGATTCGTGGCCCGAGGTAAGGCTTTAGTGATATGTGCAAGTGTGAATAGTTCACCCCCCCAAAAAAATTCACTTCATTCACTTATTATTTTCTATGTTTTTTTTGCCCCTTAGAAAGCTCAAAAGTACAAATGCCTGAAAAAATGTTTTTAGCAGCTCTTGCCAAATAAAAACACTACCGATTTTATCAGTAAAACATGACTTATATTTTAAATTGTTTCTCACATAAATATATTGTGTGGCTTGAGAATATAGCAGACAAGTAGTATATCTGTGATACTTCTATAAAGAATGTTGGCCTATTTGGGCTTGGAAGTTGTGGTAAACCATGAACTACTGTTATTTTGTACAAAGAAATGCTCATTTGGTGCCTGATGGAAAAAATGGCACCATACAGGTTTCAAACATTATGATTGCATACGCATGATGAACTTGGTGAACTGTTCTTTTAATTGTGCGTGCCAGATTATGTCTCCTCTTATTTTCTCCGCCTGTTTCACCATTTGTCTCAGTGCTTCTTCTATCAGAGCAGAAATAGCTGCTGGTGAATTTGAAATCTCTCTCCTGCTGCTGGATATAATCATCCTTCAGACAAGGATTGCTCCTCGTTCCCTACTTTCCACAAAGTTTTAAGAAGTTGGTAAATGCCTGTAGCGTTTTATGCATTAGGATGTTATCTTTGGCTGTTAATTTAAATTAAGTAGCCTTTTGAATTAAGTGTTCCCTCAAAAGAAAACTAATTTTTGCTTCGTGCTGCTGCAGGATAGCCAGTTAATTTCTCCAGTTTCTAGACTAACTGACCCTATGCTAACCTGACTACCTGAGAAACTCTCCTTATCACACAAACCTTTTGCTCTTTCAAATTTAAAGGGATAGTTCATTCAAAAATTGTAATTCTATCATTTTCTTATGCTTTTGTTGTTCCAAACCAATAAATCTTTGATAGGCCTGTGCAGAATGAACAGCATTTTGTAGAATACATATGTTGATTCAATTCACCATAATTGCTGTAGGTAAAACTAATTTAGCTTAAAAAAGTCATAGTATATTTATGTTATAACAATGATTCAGTATACTTTAATGCAGTATACAGCTACTATTTTCACTTGCGTGCATGAGATCCGTGGGTGATTATTGGCTCATGTGGCATCAAGCCAGCATTGGATTCTATGTCTGCAGTAACTTCTGCTAACAAGACCTCAATTGGTCATAGTGGGCTGTGAAAAACAAAGGCTCATATCAATGCTAGCTCTGATATGGCTGAAGAAATGCATCCTGACAGCTTGAGAGAGATCTCATCTCTTTCTGGGAATGGGACAAAAGTGCATCTATCCATTTTAAGAGGTGAAAACCTATTTTAGATATTTGGACTTTGACTTTACTTCGATATATAGGAGTTTGACTTCACAAATGTACTATATGTAGGTTTGTTTTGCGAGTGTATTGCAGCAGGATTGGCAGGGTTTAATTAATAGCAGCTGGTGGAGGAGGGCCGTCTGCTGCTTGCTCCTGGGGCCAGTCTCACTGCACCATTGACTACATTACTGCAGACAACAATGAGGAACGGCAGCGCCAATGGCTGCTGCTCTCCTGGCCCTGCGTCTGGCCTTGTCATTCTCTGTAGTTGTTTTTGCTTTTGAACTTCATTTTTTTCCTTCCTCTTTTTTCTTATATTTTGTCAGCTTTTGGGTTTTGGTTTTGCTGATGCAAGTCTCACAGCAAGATCGGCTGACTCATGCTAAGTCGCAAGCACACACAAATGCAGAAATAAACAATTGCATACCTAGACAACAAATTTTTGTCTTTTCATTGGAGAGATAGACTCATGTCTCATGCACGTTCTTTTTTAATAAAATAAATAAATGTTTTGAAAGGTCATCTGCTCACTCGAACCTTGTACACACCGGGAGGATTTTCCCTATTGTAAATTTTTAAAAATGTTTTTTAGTGCATCTTCCGTCTAAGTGATTTTTACTGGCAATGAGTCGAGTGAACTTGTAAATTCAGTCCATGTCATTAGATGGGGCTTAATGAAAAACAGAAATACCCTAGTATACATCGAATCCTATTTGATCTGCAATTACTCTCTATAACAACTCCCTCTTATCAACATTTTTGTAGTCGCTGTGGCATTTGTCATTAAGTCCTTTGTGTTCAGACACTGATGAGACCAGCAGCTCTACATCTTCTTCGTTTACTTACTTCCTCTTTGTCCTTAGGTCTCAATATTTGCTCATTAAAGGTCCCTTTCACACCAAGCACGATAACGCTAAAGATATAGTTCTATAAATTGTTCTCAATATTAAAGAGGAGTCCACACCACAACTATAATAATAAAGGCACAGAGAAACAATATTGAATCCCTTTCAGAACATTTTTTAGATGAAAGTTACAAATATTGATAGCCAATCAGAATTCAATCCTGCTATAATGAGCTGGAGGATTTAAACACAAGATCCTGGTATGCACAAGCCTTTAGGCTACTTTATTAGAAACACAGTAGAAAAAGTGATATTCTAATGTTGAAAAAGCGATCTAATATGTTGATTTTTTTTTGCTCAGCTAGCGTATCTTTTATCGATTATGATATCTGTTTTGCTGCTTAATATTTACGTGTAGACTATGACACCTTTTTTCAAGAAAGTATAAAAATGTCTTCACTGTCACTTTTGTTTCATTTAACGCAGACTATGTTAGAAAACGTTTCCTTGAGACTCACTCAAGTATTCCATTCAAGAGCGCTGTGTAATAAATAAAATACCGTATGCACAATTATGTCTTCCTTTTCTTTGCTTCGACTTCCCACAGCAACCACATGCAGTTACGATATATCCTTCAGTACATTTCTTTATTCACTTTATGCATAGACAAGTAGGATTTTACAGGTTTTGCAAAATTAAACATGTTAAGTTATTTAATCTACACCTATGTTTCTTCAGCTCTTTATTTATAATGGTAAAAAATCCCACCAACTACCTTCAATTTATGTAGTTCTAGACAGACCATGATGTGTCTAGAGGAGATAAGAAGGTGTCTACAATATGGCCATTTGTGTGTTTGTGTCCGTGTGTCAATAAACACCTTTTCCTATCTCCACAAAGCAGACTTGTCATCCATGCTGTGCTTTACCAGTCAAAACACAAAGTCTGCATGCTTGTGTGTGTTTGCGCACGTTTAGCTTTATTTTCACCCTATTTCCTGTTCTTATCTTGCCTCGTTCCCTGCCTGCATGTGTTGTTATTGCAGTCTCATTTGATGCGTATTGGTGCTGAGACTCGCAACACACAGTACCGGAATACTAATCCAATCTGCTCTGTAGTTCAGCTCTGTCTCTGTGCATTAAAGCGGCCATAGATTACTTCTAAGGTATACATGAATGAGGGTCAAGGCTTCTGTGCGTATTTTCAAGATGACTTGTCTTAAGGAAAGTTATTTAAACTGTGTCCACTAGGTTGTTTTGCTAGGTTGAAATGACTTAAAAGCCACTGCCCACACAGATTTTTAATGCCAAGAGTTGGACATGCTTGCATCGAGGGTATCCAGCTTGTGTTGTTTGCATGCATTAACAAAGCTAATTTTCATTTTGCTTAGGACAAAGCACAAAGCACTGACCAAAAGGTGGGTTGAAAATGAGGTCTTTCACTATCAGTTAGGTCTATTTCTGCTAGATCTTTCAGTGAAATATAAATACATTGAATATTGCTGCGTTAATCAGAATTTGGTTACGCCAGTTATTTTTTTATTTTGCATATTGTTCTTAATTGAACTCATTTGTGCTGTTATTATAGTAAACAAAAACACAAAAACATAATTATTATTTTATCTTACCTAGTATGTAGCTAGACATTACTCCTTTTCGTTTAGATTAAGTTGATATTCTAAAATAACTGAAATAAAAGAAATTCAAAATATGAATAAAAATATTAATGCAAAAATAATCCTGCTGCCGTTGCACTGCCACGAATAAGAATAATTCAATGAGTTGATTTAAATGACTAAAATCAATGGAATTAATATCCAGAGGATGTCTTTAGTACATCCCGTAGAGAAACATGCATGCATATCAAAATATTGAAAAATCTTCTGAGCATATAAACCGAAATATTAAAATAAAGTGGATGTAAATGTGGCCACTGATATTTTTGGTTAAGTATGTTCACTTGATTAGGTTACAAACTTATTTAATCAATGCTAATTTACACAGCTCTCAAACTATAGCCTGTCTAAAATATTTAATTATACTAAATATTTTATACATGCTCATCATAGTGATTTATTTGTTCAGTATTAATTCATAACTTCATTAATATATAAATCCATACAGATTGTTATAAGTTATACATGGATTTGCCTTTTTTTCCACAATCATCAAAGATCGTAAGGCAGATCATCAATTGTGATATTATTTTACTGACTGGTCTTCACTCTTGCTTCTATTTATTAACGTATAGCTGCCTTTAAAGATGTGTTTTGGTTAGTATAAGAAGTGATTAGTATGGAAGTGATGAGGTTTTGGGATGAGATGCAGCTCTGGTTGTAAATGTGGCAGCATGCAGACCACATTTGCTGCAGCCTATTGGACAGGAGCCTGAAATCAAACTGCCCTGCGGTACGTTCTTGCTGCATTCCGCTCCTTGCACGGCAGCACCTGCCTTCCACCTCCGGCCTTCATTCACTCACTGCCAAGCCTCTCAGAGAGCGTGCCAAAGCCCTTGGGATCGTGTGTGCTGGGGAAGAGAATCTCTCAGACTTAGACATTAAAGGATTAGTTCATCCAAATATGAAAAATCATTTACTCATACGCATAGCAATCCAAACTCGTGTGACTTTCTTTCATCTGTAGAGTACAAAATGAGAATAATTTACTGGTCTTTTCCATGCAATTACTAGTGCTTTCAAGCTTTAAAAAGGATGCCAAAACCCATAAAGCACAATAAAAATGTGTTCATACAATGCATATTCTGTTTCTTAAAGTTATACTGTAGTTTTGCATAGCCAGATCACTGAAAGATATTCAGAGTTGTTCCCCACAAGTAGCCCTTCAAAGTTGTGATGCATGGGAAGCAGCCACAGGTATTTTCTTCCATATTGCGATGTACATCCAAGCGCAAAAATTACTAGCGAAAAAAAGCAAAAAAATGCATGGCTAGCTCAAGTTAGATCAAGTTTTGACATTTAAATGGACATATGTATATATGTTTGTGTGTATATATATATA
>NC_056704.1:20514950-20522233 GCF_018831695.1 Puntigrus tetrazona
AGATGCATTTTTCTCATGTTATTTGTTTTTTTTTGTACATTTTTGCTGTCACACCATAGGACACATATAGCACGTTTTGTTGTTTTGGATTTTGCCAACCCCTATTTTTACTTTCATGACATATATAAAAACTATTAAAAGCAGACAGAATTTTCTTCAAAAATTTTACCTTGCGTGTTTTTGACAGAAGAGCCATACGGGTTTGGAATGACATGAGGGAGAATAAAAGATGATAGGAATTCACTATTCCTTTAAACTTGAGTCCAAATTAAACGTTCAAGGCTGGTTGAACACATTCTGTTCACATCTTTTGGTTTAGGTTCCCAGTATGTGGCTAATAATGTAAGATTAATGAGGTCAGAATGATCAGCAGTGAGCTTTTGAGTTAATCCTTGTCCAACCATTCAGTGCTCAGATGAAATTTTCTCCTCTTTCTTTTCCAGTGCTCTCATGGACCTACAGCTGGGAGCAATCATACATTGGTGGCCTCATTTTGCGTGTTTGTGGATTGAATTGGGGGGGGNTGCATTTGAACTGGGGAGCGTGTGCACCCGTTTCTGTTTCCACTACAGTTCCTGATTTGGCACTTGATTCCTTCCTCTGCTTTTCCGTCAAGAGATAAGCTTGAGCAAGCCACCGCAGACTGGATTAAAAGCTCTTTGATAAAGCTGTATCGGGCTTGGCACATTGAAAAAAACACTTTCTTGAATGAATATTGTGGCAGGCCGTGAGTGTGATTGTATGATTGGGTTTTATGGCTTGCGTTGCTATAATGAAGCTAAGTGTGAAGTGATTCTGAACCCCACTCATACTCTGAGTGGGTGTTTTTGAGCACAATAAGGATAACTGCTTATTATCGCTTCTTAGCATAGGATTAGAGATCTTTAAATCTCTTGCATAGCCTTAAAGGTTAGAAAAGACAATAACATACGCTCCTTTTTATTTATGTACGTGTTACAAATGCATACTTGCATACTTCTGTTCATTATAATTTGTAATAATACTAACCATGCACTTCACACAGATGAATTTAAAAAAAAAACAGCACTTATGTAAAAGGTATTGTGATACTGCAGTAGTAGATGCCACACTTACTTACTCATTCACACTCAGTCATTTCTGCTTTTTTTAATCCTTTCTGACTCACCAAGCTGCAGAGCTGTGAAGTACTGAAGTCCGAGAGGGTTGGAGAGAGTTGTTTACAGGGATCCGATATGTGGAGATTAACAACAACATGATGCTCAGTTCTTACTGGAAACCTCTGAGGATCAGTCCGTTTTGTGGATCAATGGAAGTCGTGCGCACGATTGAAGCTGCTTATCGTGTGTTATTGTATTTATGTGTGTGGAACCGCAGGAAACTCGGTAGATTTTGCCTCTAGAGTGCTGTGAAACAATAAGACACACACTTTCAGTTTTCAAGTGCTTTTGTTTGTAGAAGTCATTAACCTAAAAATGAACATTTTGTCATCATCTACTCACTTTCATGTTGTTCTTTCTTCTGTGGAGCACATGAGGGGGTACGCTGTTTTTTTTTTTTTTTGCTATACTTTTGGATGTCCTACTACAAATGTGCAAAATGATTAAACAATTCCATGCAACTTAATAACAAACATTGCGAGAAAAAAAGCAATAAACAAAGCCATGAACTGTCACTCAACTCAAATGTGCTTAATTGTGGAAAATGCTTAAATACTACAAAAAAGCAAACTCTTTTTTTTTTTTTGCAGTTGTTATTGAACATCACAGGCAAGTGTTTACAGCCAAGCTATGATAAGAACTTTATTTAAATATTGTTATTGTGCCAGAGGCTTTCCGAGGACTGAAGTGGCCCACAAAGAGGATATCACCAAATTCCAGAAGCTCCTGTCTCCTGTCACAAACAATCACAGCACAGCGCGGTGTATAGTTGTCCCAAGGCGGCTGTTGTGTGTTAAAACAGCTGACTATATATTTATAAGCCGAAAATGGCTTTTCATGAGCAGATACACATTTTTACATAAGAAAGAAATTGTACATGTGGTCAGAATTTCTGTAAGGTGCACAGACTTGTGCTTCTGTAGTTGGATTTGAGTCTGTGTTCACTGTAGGCATTAGAATATAAAATTATGATTCCTAACAATTCTATGTGTGATTCTTGTACTTTTGAGAACATGATGAATATAGTGACTGATTTTAATTGTGGTTAATTCAGTCACTTACAGTATGAGCGGACTGATTCATTAGCTTTTTGGAATCATTAATTTTAACAAAACTGTTTTTGTAGCACTTTGAAAATAATGTTTCTGTAATTACTTTTTTTTTTTTTTTAAATAGAACAAGCTGATTTAAAACCAGTTTTTGATTTGCCATGTTAGCTGGATGTGCATCGTCTCTACCCACACCTTTTTTTACTTTTTTTTTAACTACACAAAGTATAGTATAAGTATGTGAGAGCCTCTGAGCATTGCACTCTTTTTCAAAGCCTTTGAAATGACATTTAAAGTTTTATGTGATCTTTGTATGGATTGTGGACCGTGGACCATGAACATTGAAAAAAGCAATTGGAGAAATGTGATTATGAATCATATGATCCTTTTTTCAGGCCTTGATTGTAGAGTCAGGGCAGCGCTTTTGATCTATTTTCTGAATATTGCAAAAAAAAAAATTAAAAGAGAACAAAAGAAAAAGCCCACAGAATGTCTTTCTGCACTTTTGGATGAAATAAGGCAATTTCTAATCTATTGTAGATATCTAGCCCATGGCCCATAGTGCTACAATTGCTAGTTTCAAATCTTTGATCATTTTGCACAGACACAGTTTCAGCTCTCTCGGTGGGCCTTGCTGTGACATATGTGTGATCTGGCACATTGCGTTATACTCTTTCCTTTTCCTCATTCTTGTAAACGCAGTTCATATCTTCTGCATATAAAGTTTATCTTTAAGAGGAACCTATGCATGAACGGACAGTGGTACTTATTCATTCGTGTTTTGCTAGTCATATGACATTCTCATATTTTTTCACTGAGTATCCACAGCACAGCGGATCAGTTTATTTCCAAATCAGAAAATTTAAATATTAAAATACAGATCTCTAGGGTTGAAACGTACTAAATGTTGTACAATTGCACCTTGTTTTACCTTGTTTTTGACCTTGTGCCTTGATAATGCTTTGGATTTTTTATGGTAATATAATGATTTTTTTTATAAATGCATGTAAATACCAATAGTATATGATTAATGGGTCTTATTCAGCGATATTCTGAAATATTATTGTAATTCAGGTTGTCCAAACAGCGTTTTTTAGGGAAATATCTATAGATGCCTCCATATATTAAGCTATGCAGGATTTGATTTTGCTAAGCTTGTCAAGCTCCCAAAAATCAGTATTAATAGGGTGCTGGTTGGCATATGCTTCTTTGTTTACTGTTTATCCTCATTTGAGGGCAGATTACAGGGCTAATAACGTTCGCCACATGCAGCAGGGAGATATACGTTCCTCATTAGCAGCGATTAGCATTTCACTAACTCTTGCAAGAGGCCACACTTTGATGTTCTCCCCTCAGTCCAAATACTCTCTGAAGTAATTGCCTTTGCTCCTTGTGTTGTTTATCCAAAGCCTCATCTCTCAGCTGTCAGTACTCTAAACTCAGTTATTTATTTCTGCATTCCCCATTCTTCAGCTTGTTGATTGGTTAAGAAGATAGGACTAAGTGAAGGGTTAGCACAGTCCACAAGCTTATGGTCCCAAAAGCTGATTAAGTTCAAGCTAGGATGATTTCTGTCTTGGCGTTATTATTTTTAGCAGTGTTAAGGTATTAACTGATCAGTTTACTGTCAGGTGCTGAGTACTGTACATGCGTATTGAAGGCTTAAAGGGACAGTTCACACTAAACTGAAAATTCTGTCATCATTCATCAAACTTGTATGAGTTTTTTTTTCTGTTGTACACAAAAGAAGATATTCTGAAAAAAACAGTTGATTTTGACTTCCCTTGACTTCCATAGTATTTGTTTTCCATACTATGTAAGTGGCTACCGTCAACTGTTTGGTTGCGTTCTTCAAAATATCTTCTTTCACCTTCTCAAGTATTTCGTTTGACAATCTGACAATTGTAGGAAGATTAAATGTTATTTGGAGAACAAGCCAAACATTTCAATGGGAAGGGAAGAAAAAAGCAAGCAAGCCAACTTAACATAGTGTTTAACATTAATACACTTTTCTCTGGCCTTACAGGAAAGAACAGCACCTCCTCTCTTCAGTAAACTGCTGGTATCTGGTTTTGAACCAGACTCGAAGAGAAAGCCGAGATCATGCCACGCTTAACGACATCTACATTAATAATGTCATTGTTCGCCTGGCTCAGATCAGCGAGGATGTCATCCGGCTCTTCAAAAAGGTCTGTAGCTTTGACATCCTTCTTTTTCTTCACACATCCATTTAAATACCATGATAATCTCGTGTCCACTTTTAGATAACAGAAGCCTGTACGTGCTGAGACATTTTTTGTGTAAAATTGCCGGATTCAGTATTGTGTGTGTATTTTAATGGCATATAAATTTATACATCCATGGAAACAAGATGATTCTTTTTTTTTTTTAGGTCTATTATTACTTTTAAGACTGGCCTCTGAGTTAACAAACCAAGAAAGCACAAAATATTTTCTCGCAGTAAACCTACAGGAGACAATGAAAGCTTGTTTAAATTCTGCAGGTTTTTTTTTTTTTTTTTTTTTTTTANCTCACAATGCAGACTTTTTTTCTCAGAATTGCAAATTTAAATCGAACTTTTCTGAGTTTATATCTCACGATTATGTCTTCATATCTCACACTTTTCAAGGAATTGTGAAAAAAACTGTAGTGTTATATAAACTCAGAATGGCAAGAAAAAAAGTATGCAATTAAAAAAAGTGGCAAATCTTCCATAGGAAACATTGAACATTTACAAATGTGGAAAATCATAATAGCCACTCCAAAATCGTTATATATTCTTTCACACAGCCAGCTGACTTCATACATTTGCATGCAATTTCTTGGCAGACATTTTTCTTAGCACATCAATGTCTAGCTCCTGCTTTCTTGTTTTAGCTGTACAATCGGAATTTTAGATTTTAAATGCTTGCAGACGGTGTGTACGGATGGTATGCGACAAAATGAATGTGCATGTCTAAAAGCATGTTGTCTCACAGTGTGACTACAGCCTATTTATGCACATCCTCTCAGAGTTAAAGTCATACTGTGGCGAGGAGTGCCGCCACTGGCTGTATTCTCTGTGGTGTGACTTATGGGGTCTGGACTATATGAGTTGGAACGCTGTCAACACATAGCCTGGATTCCTGTGGTGTAATCCAAACACTACTAGCGTGTTTACACCTGGCTGCTTTTCCTGTAGGTGAGGCCCTGTGCTTCCAGCCGCCATTCATAGGAGAGTGCTTCAGTGAGGTGACTGTGAACCAATAAAACACACCCAGAGCACCCTGGGAAACTGTTAATTGCTTGCAGTGAGTGTACTCAAGGTCACCTAAGATACCTTACTCTGTATGAATGCATGCATGAATTCTGCTGTGACTCATATTTATAAACAGGACTGCTTATCTTTACTCATTTGGTGATTGATTCCAAATTCACTTCCAAATTTTTTATCTGATTAGGAAATAGTTTTTTTTTATTTCGTTTTTTTTTTTTTTTAAATTTTTTACTGTTAGGGTATCCATTTTTGCTTAAAAAAAAATCCTATCCCAGCTAATGTTCTTACAGCATACAGTGCATACAGAGAGCAAGAATAACTTTATTAGAATAACTTTAATAGCTTTACTACAAAAATATGATTTTTAAATAAATGTTACTTTTATGTGCAAGTCTTTTTAAATGATGCATTAACATGACTGCATCGAAATAATAATTTCACTTCAGTAAATTTTTTCTATAGCCTACATGTTGACACATAAGAACAATATTTCTACTCAGGTTCATGAGTTTTCTGTTTATTATTTATATATAAATACACACACTTGCATGTATATACTTCAGAAAATTTGTTGTGTTTTATATATTATTTATTTATAAAACAAATGTTAATATTTTCCAAATATATACTGTATGTGTGTGTATTTATATATAGATAATAAATATACACAGATGTGTATTAAACTTATATTTTGTATGCAATTAATTGCAATTAATCATTTGACAGCGCTACATAAAATGCTACAAATGTATAATAATACAATACTTAATAAACGCTTGGTGTGTTTTTGATTCAGTAAAATGAGCCGATTTAAAAATGATTTTTATAATCATCTTTACAATTCATAGTTCATAAAACTGATTTTTTTTCCTAAATCTGTGACAATTTCGATTGCTTTTGGTGTTGAGAAGCACTAGTCTAGCAACACAAGTCTGCCATCTGGAATGTTAATGAATAGCCTTCCTTACATCCTTAAGTTCTTATTTGAACTTTTTCTTTATTTACGTGATTAGGACATTCAGTAGCAGTTAGGAAACACTTACAGCAGTTTTGTCCACGTCAGAGGATTCCAGGACACAGAGAGATGAGAAACACACACCTGAGGTCAGCGGAATGCTTCGCTGGTGGGTCAGATGAGGATGAATGAGCAGCAAAGACAGCTGGGAAACATGTACTGTAGCTTGACAGCATTTTGAACGGTCTTACACTAGTGTTACCAGCGGCAAGAGACTGCAGTGTGTTAGTGGCTTTGGCTCTTTCATAATATTGCATCAGAGGTTTCCACTGAGAGCTGCTGCCATATATTCTCCGCTGTGAATGTGATGTATGCAGTAATACTGGTTCTCAATCCCCATGGGCCATTTAATAAAGCCTGTTTTGGCTCAGCAAAAGCATGAATTTGCAATAGGTCTGTGAGAAGATAAAGAAAAAAGAAACACCTCATTATTACAAGATGTAACGTTGTCCTGTTATGCAATTTTCCCATGGTAATAACTTAATGTTTTTTTTCACTCAACAGGGCATTTATTTATTCTTATATTGATACACATTTTATTTGATTTGTGTTTTTATTTTTTATTTTATGTATATGTTTAAAAAATAATATTTATTAACAATCCAACTTATAATGAACCTTTAAAAACACTAATAAAGTCACTTGTAGCAAATCCTTAATTTTAGTTTTAGTTTTAATTGACTAAAAATGAAAAAAATTGTTGGAAATTATCTGCAATAACATGCAATAGTTTATTGAAATATTTATATATATAATATGACATATAATAATTAAAATTATTAATCGAGATTAATTGCATTCAAAATAAAAGCATGTATGTATGT
>NC_056704.1:20522333-20525526 GCF_018831695.1 Puntigrus tetrazona
AATATTTCTAATAAAAAATTTAATAATTAAATAAAAAATCCAAGCTATTCTATCCCAATATTTTTGTTATGTAGCTGCTGAGTTATGTAGTTATTATTCTATGTATGATTAAATATGATTAACTTTAATAATTTATTTTTCAACCAGGCATTTCATCTCTTTCATTAGATGTTGTGCTGTACTGAGTCTATATGTTTCCTAAAAACAAAAAACAAAATCAATACATATGCATGAAATATTGTGAGATGCTTTTCCCATTAGCAAGAATTATTAGATGTGTAAATTGGTTGCAGGGATAAGTGTGTATGTACACATTCATGTGTAGAGAGAGATTATTTTTGATTCCCAAGCCCAGGCCTGAATATGGTCATGCTGTAGCATTTATTGATCGCTGGGAATTATGGTCCATTATGCTTTATGAACATAAAAGGGCACTGGAGGGCTACTGGTGTAATTCATTCAAACAGGCTGGGATCAAGCTCACACATCTTTTTTATTTAAGTGTGACAATTTTCTAATGATCAAAATTATCACAAAATGTTTCATTCCAGTAATGAGTGTGGTGTTATTTTAGTATTATTTATAGACTAATACAGTATTAGTAATTACGTTATGTGCTTTTGTGTTTTCTCCAACATTTCTGGTTGGTTATTTTCGTTTCATGTAGATTTACTACTTGTTTCAGTTAGCCGCCAAGGCAATGTTTCTGATTTTTGTTACATTTTTTAACTAATGTGCACCAACTTGCATTTTCTGTCGCCATGAGAGTTTTACCAGACATTTTTCTTCTGTCTGAATGTGCCTATCTAGGCCGGTCTCTGTCTTTAGTGCTTAATGAAAAAGCATGTGCTTTCAGTGAACAGTTTCCAGCTTTTCTGGAGTTCTTGCCCTCCAATTTCTGCCAGATTGTGTCACTGACTTTAGAGTTAAAAGCAGTGAATTCTCTCGGCTCTCACGGCAGCAGGTGCGTGTACGTGTTCATGTAAGCAGGAGCAGCTCTGCTGTGTGGGAGGAGGTACAAAATGTTTTTCTCCTCTAGAGTTGTCTTCTTTCCCGTTAACTTGTTTATAGCATTATTAAATTATTATTTTACCACAGGAACGCATTAGCAGTTTTCAGTGTCACAGTGAGAGTATCTAAATCATCCTGATCCCTGTCTGAACCGGTGTTTACAAAAATGCAGGAATGCTGCAGAGGATATTTGAAAAGCATTGTATCAAATGATAAATCGATTGAAACATGAGCCTTTTTGGCATTTTGTGGCAATATCGTGTGGTCACCAGCAATGAGAAACATGAAGCCTCCAGCCTAATAATGATAGAACATCCAGTTATCCAATTATTGTTATTTTGAGCTTATTATTTTGCATGTTTAATTTTTTGTGTATACCATTTAATATTGTTAACAGAATTGTGATGAAAATGGAAAAAAAAATTGCAGCTTATATTACTTTCAGTTCTTTGCCTCACTTGGAATGGAAATTCAGGATATAGGCTGCAGTAGGCTTTATTTATGTAGTAGATAATTCATCTGAATATTCCATGCATAAAATAATTCTTACTGCAGACAGTATACTGCATAGTCTACTGCAGAAATACTGTTAGAGTAGTGTGAAAGTATTTTATCCTTTCAAGCAAAACTGTAAAAAGTAAAATAAAATATTGTTTTCAATTGCTATGTAAACCTGAATTTTGGATGTCAGTCAAGTATGTTTGTGATGCTTGGCAGGTTATAAAAAAGAGTTTATATTTGTGCCACATATTACTAGTCTATAAAAATGGGTAAAAACATGGGGTTGTAAAGTTATAAATGGAACTGAATGAGTAATACTAGCAAATAAGAAATTAGGTTTTACTGTCACTTTTTTAGTTGTTGCCTGTGCATATATTCTAATCTATAATGCAGAGATTAGAGTTTGATTAGTTTGTGACCCAATTTTTTACTTGTGTGTGTGTTTCAGAGTAAAGAAATTGGCATTCAGATGCACGAGGAGCTGGTGAAAGTGACAAACGAGCTGTACACTGTGAGTATAATGTCTCTCAATCTCTCTCTCTTTATTTTTCCTTCTCTATTTTTCTCGCTCTCCCTCTGAATGGAGCTCTCACCCGCTGTGTCCTGCCATGCACCATGGAAACGCTGACTCTCTGGCCAAGAACAAAAACAGTTTGGCTGCACGACAGCTTGGAGAAGAAAGAAACTGTTGCTTCACATAGTTTTCTATTAAAGGATGGGAAACTGATTCAAGGGATTTTTTTGAAAGAATAATAAAAGTGGTACTATCCGCAATAGTGCTAGTGATGGGAAAATAGTAGATTGATAGAGAGGCCTGTGAAGTTGTCTGTTTTTTCGCTTAATAGTAGTCACATTTTAAATCACTTCCACATTGCATTTTAATATAATTAGGAGCCTTTGATTCCATTGCTGTAGTTTCTCGTACAAGATGCATGCACTTTCTTTGGGCCTCTCAGCTTTTCTCCCTGGATGAAATCCAAGCTACCGCTGCAGAGGAGCAGGATGAGATTAATGTTGTCACCCATGACAGGACATCGGAAGGAGGTTCTTCTCCGTTCCTCGACCTATTCCAGATGTCATCTTTGCATCTTTATGCAGGTGGCATAGTAAAATATCTCACCCGTATCTCTGCGTATAAAATTAGCTACAGTATATGATCATTCTCCTGTTGTGTCATCTCTTGACTATGGCTGTAAATTGAAGTGTCAAAACCTAACATAAAGATCTGAAACTATAAAACACAGTCCTAAGCCGTTCATAAATCCCTGTGAGCGCAGATATGAGGCTTATGAATCAGGAAGACACTGTTCCTTCCTTTAAATTGTTGAAACGCACACATACGCGGTTTGGGATCCGATGCCGATGTGTTTCAAGGTCACTGACAGGGAGTGTAATGTATCGCTGGAGAAGACATGGGAGAGGATCATTATCCTTTCCCTGCCACACTTCCTCTTTCCTCTATTCTCTTTTTTCCTCAAATAAACCCTGTTATGATACCGAATCCTTGCAGAAAGAGCTAAATTATTACATTCTGCATCATTGTGGTCACAAGATGTTTAGTATGTCATTTCTCTGCTAAGTAGACACAGAAATGTGGGTGTTTGTATTATACAGTATTATTAGAGGATAGAATATATGCTGTGTTCAGTTTTATGCGTTTGGATTATATATATTCATATAT
>NC_056704.1:20525626-20525945 GCF_018831695.1 Puntigrus tetrazona
ATTTTATAACAAGCATTAGGATGTGACTCAGAACATATGAGCCTAATTATGCCTAAGATGATATAAATATTTTTTCTTTTTCTTAACATTTGGATCAAAACCTTTCATCTCTCTCTCGCTCTCTCTCTCGCTCTCTTGCTGTATTAAAGTATTAATTTCTGACTTTCAGACATTTAAATGATAGAGTATGTCTAAACTACACTGGTTTCAATTAGAAATGTTGATTATATATTTTTTTTCTTGATTTGTATTCTCTCATCATAAACGCCCATCAAACAAAATCAATCCCAGACTCTCTTTTTTTTTTTTTTTTTTTTTT
>NC_056704.1:20525992-20528616 GCF_018831695.1 Puntigrus tetrazona
TTGATCTAGTAATCACTCCGCACACCACAGCATCCTTTTGATCATTGTAGAAGTATATCATCCCATTTGACCTGAATTACCCTTCGGGAGGGAAACACTCTTGTGGGACCGTTGCATCAGAAACCCTCCACGCAACCACAGCCAGTAAAATAACAGGTCTGGTGTGACTCTAAAATTGGTCCTTCTAAAACCAGCAGAAATGTAAACAGAGTTCCAGACCAGTAAGTGGAGAGCGGGGCCCATGGTTTGGTCTGCCATCCTAGCCATGTGTCTAATTATACAGCCGTGGACAGCACTGTGTACTGTGCTTCTCCGACTGTACATATTTATGAACAATATTTAGTTTGGTCCACGTTTTATAGTCTTTTGAGGCCCTTTGAGGCTTTACTGTACCATGAGTTATAATGCTGCGTGACTGCCGCTGTGATTATGGCCTGGACTGACCCGGTGTTCGGGGTCTAATCGTGAATGGGTCCTTGTAATCAGCTTGGTGCTCAGTCACCATTGATTGAGGAGAATGCAAGCTGATGAGCAGAGCTTAGCACTTTAGCATTAGCGTCAGGCTTCGCAAGAGGCTTACAGTGCACAAGACTTTACAATCATGTTTACAAAGTTGTTAAAGGTTTCATTTTTCAACCTAATTTAGCGTTAACGTGTTTTTAAAAGACAGCTAGGGAAAAAATGAGAGGACAGCAGCTGTACTTGCTCCTGTCTGTCTTTTTAGAATTTTATGCTAATGCTCACGCAAACAGACACCTTATCCTCAAAGGAATAGTTTACCTGTAATATATACTCACCCTCGTGTCAGTCATATGTGCAATTTATTTTGTGGAACGTAAAAGAATGCATCGATTTGCATGGACAAAGCGTACAAAAGTCAATAGGAACTGAAATGGTTTAGTCATCAATATTCTTTAAAAGATCTTCATTTGTGTTCCACCAAGAAAATAAATGGAATCATGTTTGCGTAACATGAGGGAAAATAAATTATGACAGAATTTAAACTTTTGAAAATTAAAGTCTATGTTTGCTAGAAATATTTAATTTTTTCTTTAATGGTTATACTAACCATTTTTGCCTGACAGGCTATAAAAATACCAGTCAAAAATATATATGAAATTATATTAAATTATAAATTGCCATGGATATGGATCGAATCTTAGTATTATTTTTATAGACAACTATTATAGTATTTAATAATACTTTTAGTATTAGTAAAATACTTTTAGGATTTTTAGTTTAATTGTGTTATAATAGTTTTGATATGAGCTTTTGTTATTTTTATTTCATCAATTATTTTTATTTTATATTTTTTTTATTTAGATTTTTAGTGCTAGAAATTTTTATTCTTCATATTAAAATTACTTTTCAGTTTGATTTGAAACTACAAAAATTTTGAACAATTCAACATTTCTGTTTTTGTTTCAAATATAATATTTTATTCCCATATTAAGCACTGAAAGCAATTTTTATCATGTTGTTTTTAGGTAAAAAAATGTTATATAATAGGGACATCACTGACCTACCCAAAAATACCATAGTAATTCACTAAAAAACAAAAAAGCCCTGTACNCGTGCCGATGTTACATCAATTACAGCGTGACAAAGCTTTTAGCGACGATTAAGCGCTCACTCTTTGAGAAGAGTTTGACATCGTAGGCATAATTAGTTTGTTAGTACAGGCTCATATGTTCTGAGTCACATCCTAATTCTCTTTATAAACTTCATCTGGATATGACTAATAGCCACCTAACCAAAACAATGACTCAAGCCGTCTGAAGCAGCGCTTGCCATTAAGTGAAACATTCACTTCTCAATAATTGGATTTCTTCATGGGGGTTTAGCAGTCCATAATGTGTGCTTCATCTGAAATGGCTTTGTGTTTGATGAAAGAAGCCGAGAAAGGTACTACATATTAGATAACTATACCGATTCGGTTCTAAACTTACTGCAGTTACAAGCAGTTTTTCTTTGGTAAAATAAAACCTCCGTCATGAACTAGTATTTGGTTTCATTTGGTTACTCTTTGAAAGTGCTGATTTTACCCTAAATGCAAATAAAGGTATTAGAAAGTTATGAATTTATGAAAGTTAGGCAGTTTCGCCTTAAAACGTACTTTTCGGCTTTACGTGGCAAAAGACCGTTTCTCTGAAGGAGACCAGAATTGATTCGCGTCAAGTGGGAGGATGAAAGCGTTTTGGCTCAGACGAGCAGCTGCTGCGCCTCTCTAGAGCTCAGCTGGCTGATGTTGAACTTTGACCTCTGAACTCTGGGTCCCGCAGGTGATGAAAACCTACCATATGTATCACACGGAGAGCATCAGTGCTGAGAGCAAACTGAAGGAGGCTGAAAAGCAGGAGGAAAAGCAGATCGGCCGTGTTGGAGATCCCGTCTTTCACATCCGACTAGAGGATAGACACCAGAGACGGAGCTCTGTGAAGAAGATTGAGAAGATGAAGGAAAAGGTAAATAAGAATGAAATGAACAAAAAAACTGTCATTTCTAAGAATCAAGTCAGAGTCAATCTCAGGATCTCGTGGCCTAATGGATCTCATGATGGAAGGTCTGTGTCACATTGTACTGAAAAAAATAAAATAAAGAAAGAAAGAAATCTGAATATATAT
>NC_056704.1:20528716-20531893 GCF_018831695.1 Puntigrus tetrazona
ACCGCTGCTACAACTGGTGCATATTTTCAGCTAAAATCTTTATCTTATTGTGATGGTCGTCAGTTAAACCGGAACGGAATCAAAACCCATTTTTTGTTTAGATGTCACAGGGGCGAGTGATTTATTTACAGGCAAACACCGGCCACTAGGCGTCCTACGCGGCGCCTTCCTAAAAGCGAGTTGTTAAAAACCGTTAAAATATTCAAAAAACTAACCTTAAAACTTAATAATTATCACACACGCTTAAAAAGGCTCATGGCGTAACGATATGTGTATACAAATCTTAAAAGCACAAAACATTTAAAACCATAAGTTTTTCAAACTGTTTTGATTTGTTTATAATCACCGAAACGCTATGTTTTTGATAGTTTATTTTAAGACTATTACAAAATTACTTTCGGGGACAACCGGTTAGAAAAGTTGTCAGTCCCGTCCACATTTCCGCTACGTGCGCCCCCTCCGCCTCCAATCCCTCCCATTTCCAACCACTTGCTTTTCCAGCTGCTTTGAGGTCAGTCACGGATCCGTGAAACTGTCCGGCGATCAGACCCACGGACGCGAGGAAAGGGCGCAGAAAATCACGCCAGGCATTATGCTGCTCGGTCTGTCCAGATCCGTCGGCGGGTGACCAAAAGACGGCTTGAAGGACCGGATCGCCTCTTGCTGGAACGAGCCGTGGACATTTGCCCGAGGAAAGGGTTACTTGTTTGGGAGGAAACTCTTCCCGTGCGCGCTGTGTTTTGGTCGCACCGACGGCGGAATTACGTTCGGGATCGTCGGGAACTCGGAAGATGAACATTCGCGGCGCTTGGCTTTCGGGATTTTTTTAGCCTGGGCAACTTGCAAAATCTCTGGGATGCGCCGGCCGCTGTAGGGCGACCTGGAAATCGGAAAAGCCTCCCCCCCCCAACCTCCCCAAAACAAGCCGGTTTGCAAAACACTCTCGTAACTGAACTCTTGATATATATCGCCGTTGAAAATGTCGAATCCACCTGTGAAGTTCAAAAAGGATAAGGAGATCATTACAGAGTACGAGACCCAAGTCAAAGGTAAGAGTCATAAACTGCAGTAGTAGTTGAATGGCTGCTGAAGGCAGTGGTGCAGTGAGAGCATTTAATCATTGAACAGATCACTTGTGCATCAGATCACTCAGTGTTTGAAGCGTGGATTGAACGTTTATTTGTAAAGAGTCGCAAAACATTAATATGGTGGTCTTGTTTTTTTAAACGACATGTTTGGGAGAGGCTTGTCACATGTTGGTCCAATGACAGAAAAGGTTGAAAAAAATAGGTTAAATACAGTAAAAATGGTCTTGTCAATACATTATGCATAAATAAATGACTAAAAATGTTAAGTGGCACAACTTCTTTCCCCCCAAAAATGTCACCCTTTAACCATACCAGCAGCTTGTACCACAAAAAAAGTAAATATGACTTCAATTCAGAAACTGAAGTTAGTTTTTGAAACAGCCATTAAGCAACAAGCACGCTTTTCTCTGCATCGAGTTCGTTTTTCCTATTTTCATTTTGGACGGCTCCGTGTCGCAAGCAATTTTAAATTTGTGAAGTCCAGAAGTCACGAAGCTCAATAAAATCACAACCCTGAAAGGAGAATGTAGAAATATGAGGTCAGTGCCTTTCTCTTGGCATGCAGCCGTGTTATATTTAGATGACGATGATGATGATGCCTGAGATTTTATAGCAAGTGGCTGCATGTTTAATAATACTGAAAATATTCCATATTGTTAGACACCCTTTCTCACGGTCCCTTTCCCCCCCCAGCCGCCTAAATGTCTCTTGCCACAGGTACTTCAAAAGTAAATATAATTCGTAAATGAAGTGAAATCTGCAAATGAAACTCATCAGTTATGCACCGTTGGGTTATGGTCTCTTTTGAGCAGAACTTCTTTAAAACTTCTTCTCGTACTTTCCAGCAAACTAAGCCGGATGGTTTATTTCCTTTTCGTCTCATGAGCATCATCATCACAGGAAAGAAAGAGGCAGTTGCTGCATTGTGGTAACCATGGGGATTTGGCATCGCCCCAAGNAGAGAGAGAGAGGTACGTCGTTATCATGACATGGCGTTTGTCAGAGCAGCGGTGCTCATTTGGCAGGAATGTTCAGCCCCTCGCTCTGATGATGACTAAGCTGTTAATAGCAGCGTGATGCTCAGAATTCGCCGAGCATCTCATTAGCTTCGCTCTGCAGCCAAATGGAGTTGTAGCGACATGAAAACACCCCTCGGATTAACAGCCTTGACTTGTTTTTAGCACAAAGTTTCTGCTGGTGCGATGTTGACGGTTATGTTTTTGTGCTTAAATGGCATTCGTATCAGGTAAAGCTGAATGTAACTCTGTGTGTAGTTTCCCTTCAGCCTGATTCGGGGTCGACTTCCTCTGCAACGCCGCGGTTGTCGTGAAAGTGATACCGTGAAGGAGAAGAAAGGCCGGAACTGTGCCTGGAATCCCGTTTTATCAGCTTATCCCGAGGACTTGTGTCCTAAGTGGGGTGTTATTTGTATTCCAGGCTCTGGGTGTTTGCACATTCTCTTCTTATCCTGATCCTGACCATCACTTATTTCGCGCTCTGCTTTTTTTTAATAAATCGGTAAAGCTGAGAAGCAGTAAAAAGCAAACAGTATTCGCAACCATTTTATATTTGTGGTCTGATTTATTTGAAGTGGAATTAAATGTACGGCAGGACTTATTTAAGGAGATATTATCCATCGCCAGTTGATTGGATTATGAAAAGTTTGAACCATTTGGCCCAATAGTGGAAAAGCGGCTATAATAATGTGAAAAAATATAGTTTGGATGCAATTAATCATGGTTTAAATTCTGACAGCACTGTTAAATTTTAAAAGTTGCTCTTCACACTAGAAAAAACGGTTCTGTAGAACTGTTCATCGAAAGGTTTTTGCTATTAAACCTTTTTGTTTTAAGAGTGCAATAAATTTGGGATGTTAACTAAAAAGGAAATCGCATGCAGTAAGATTAGAAGTACATTTACATGTTAACTAATTCAAGATTACTTCCTATTGGTAGTCAGATTTGTTAAGGTTACACTTCGGATAGTAAATCTGTCATGACTAACCGTTTTTGCTCAGTTCCCATGCGTCGGATCCGTCCTTCTGATCTGTAAACTTGGCGATGTTTAATCAGTCACAACTATGACTCAT
>NC_056704.1:20531993-20533999 GCF_018831695.1 Puntigrus tetrazona
ATTTAAATAATATAAATATTTAATTATAAATATACATTGTAATAATATTTCAGTACTGTAATTATATGCAGCCTTGCTATTTTAGCGGCCCTAAACATGTATAAGTTTATATTTCCTGCTTTAATTTTTAAGTATTTTCTTTTGCCATTGTCTTAAAAATAAATGGAACTTTCAGATACTTTCCTGTTCAGTTTTTCCTAAGAATTTGGTTTATAAACTCACGAGTCCGGACTACTTTTATGATACCTTTACAATTGTTTTAAAAAGCTAAAACTTAACTATAAACCGCCTTTTGTTAAAAACAGCACTGAGTTTGAAACATCATGACGTTTCTTAACATTTTAATTCGGACTGAACTATCCTCATGTAAAGAAAAGGAGTGTGGAGTTTGAGGAGAAGTGGAGATGAGAATCCAGAATTCCTCCTTCCATTAAACACACACACTAATCCCCATGGGATACTCCACTCCACTACCTGTTGTCTTGGCAACGGCAGCGAGTGTGATAACCAGTGTGTTGTTAAGGAAGAATCCAGACTGGCTTGTTAGGAGGAAAATCTCTGGTTCAGGGAGCACAACTTCACCCATCAGTGCTCACATTGTGTTCAAGTTGCTCCTGAATGTGTCATGTGATGTCACTTACACTGCAGCTGTCACTGAGAATCAAACACTGTCGTTAGAAATCGCCGTTGTTAATTAGCTAACATAACTATGTGTGTGTGTGTGTGTGTGAGCAGAGATACGGTCTCAGTTAGTGGAGCAGCAGAAATGTCTGGAGCAGCAGACGGACATGCGGGTTCAGCTCCTCCAGGACCTGCAGGATTTCTTCAGGAAGAAAGCGGAGATCGAAAGCGAATATTCACGCAACTTGGAGAAGCTCGCCGAGCGATTCATGGCCAAAACCCGAAGCACCAAGGACCACCAACAATATAAGTGAGTGAAGTTGTAATGTGTGTGTGTGTGTGTGTGTGACAGAGAGAGCCAGACTATGAATGCACATGAATGATTCAAGAGTCATTTTCTAGAAATAAATCGGTGGTGAATCGTTCCGGGTTAGGCGCTTATTTCCTTTCCTTTCGTTCACCTCCAATTCATTTCTCCCTCCCTGTTTTGTTCGACTGTGGTTTTTCGGTAGATTAGGGCGATGTCTGGAATATTTTACCCATCATGCTCTGCAGCTTCATGCTTGAAAAATCAGAGATGGCAGAGGAGAGGCGATTGCTGTGTCTGCTGTAGTTATTGTTCTTGTGTGTGTGTGTGTGTGTGTGTGTTTGTACGGGCATTTGTGTATTTGCTGTCTCATTAATGCAGATAACATTCTTCTGGGAAAATAGAGAGATGAGGGATGGGCGGGTAAGAGGAGAGAGAGGGAGTTTCACAGTTTCTCTTCTGTTGCATTTTTTTTTCTCGTGCTGGGCACTGTTAGTGTGCTGGCCCTCATGGGGCTGTCCCATCGGATGCCTGCTGAGCTTTGTGATTAGTCACTGGCTGCTGAAGACATTCGCCTCTTTGGTCCAAAATGGCTTCCCATTGTCTTTTCGCAACAGCCATTACTAATATAGAAGATCAAGTGTGTGAAACAAAATGGCGTCTTTTACCTTCACGTTGGCAGGTGGGTAAACCACCTTCACTCTCCAGAACAAATGAGCAATTTGTGCAGACAGCAGTGCAATGCGCTTTAGGAAACATAGTTATACAAGTCTGAGGTCAGTAAGATTTAAATAAATTATTCAGAAAAAATTTCCAATCAAACTAAGAATTCGGAAAGAATTATCACTTGTTTCACAAAAATGTTAAGCAGTTAAACTGTTTGTAACATTACTAATGATCACAAATGTGTCTTGAGCAGCAAATCAGCATACTAAAATGCTCTGAAGGAGCTCTGAAGACTGGAGTAAGGAGTCTTAATATTCAGCTTTACCTTCACAGGAATAAATTACTTTAAGTATATTAAGATGGAATTTGTTTTTTAATTGTAATAAATATATTACTGTATTTTTACTATTCT
>NC_056704.1:20534033-20538803 GCF_018831695.1 Puntigrus tetrazona
ACAGTTATGTAAGATATTTTCTTGTTTAATGCAAATATATTTAGTCATTGCGAGTTACACTTCTAGAAGTAGTCACACTTTTATTCGGTTCGTGAATTCATGCGCCAGATATATTATGGAAAAGTGAAGTGAGGAATATAATCTTTACATGGAATGAGATTCAGAGCATTAACTTGTCATCAGTGGTTTGTATGTTGATATATTCACTATTTGTTATAAAGATTTTACGAGTGTGTTCAGCTGGGAGTCATCTATAGAGATTTTACGGGTTGTGGGACCTTTCCTTAACATCCTCAACCAGTTCGGTGAACTGCAGTTGAAATCTTCACCAAAGCCTCAGCATTTCTTGAGAATAAATGCGAAAAGGTTCATTAGTGGATTTGGATGACTACTTGATAAAAGCCACAGAGCGGCTCTCACAAAAACAGCGTGCACAGCACATCCAGGGCCACCCAGAGAGCCCTACAGCGGAGATGAAGAGATGAGAGATTTGACGTATACAAAAACGAAATGTGTATATGCATTTAAATCACTTAATGTATGAATGTCTTAATATGAAATCGAAATATATTTTTAAGATGATATATTTTCCATCTGGCTTTCAGGAAGGACCAGAACCTTCTTTCTCCTGTGAACTGCTGGTATCTGCTGCTGAACCAGGTGAGGAGGGAGAGCAAGGACCATGCCACACTCAGCGACCTTTACCTCAACAACGTCATCACGCGCTTCACGCATGTCAGCGAGGACAACATGCGTCTGCTCAAGAAGGTGAGGTCTAACGCGGGTCAGCTTCCTGTCTGTACTATAATGTGACGGGATACACGTATAATTACATGAAAATTAAAGCTGAAAAAATGATGCATTTTGTTAAAAAACGTGTCACTTTTAGTCAGCTGGTGGGAGACAAAACCTCTTGATATTGTAAGCACATTTCTCCTTTGGATAATTAAAATGTGAACAACGTTTTACACTCTAGAATTTTTCTAGCCGTTTGTTTGAATTCCTTCAGTATAATTGTCAGACTCCTAAACCCGACTTTCTCAGATCGTGTGCATGGCTGTGGTTTTATTTTATGTGAATTCACCATTCATTATTCAGACATTGTCTCTGTAGAATCCAACGCAGTGGTGGTTTATTTATAGGAAGCAAATTTCTCTTTCTGCACGACACTAGTAGATCAGCGTTAATGTAATAACAATAGTAGAAGGGTCAAAGACAAATGACAGTGTAAGATACAGGATACAGGAGATACAGATACTAAGATGCAGTTTAAGTGCAATCTTTGTGTTCATTTTGGTTTCCTGTAGTTTAAAACTATTTATTTACAATGAATTTTCAAGAAACGTATTAAAACTGACTTAAAAGAAAATCTGTGCTGTGACTTCTGAAGGACCCAAAAGGTCAGGTCAAGAAAGTACTGCCTACAACGACTGATTAAAGAAGTAAAAAAAAAAAGTAACTTTTTGTCCAAAAGTGGGCATTTGAGTTGTTTTGATCTATCGTATTAGTTCAGAATTGACAAAGCGAGGACAATAATGCTTGGCTGTATAGAGTTGACCCAGCTCGGCCCTTACTCTGTCCATTATAACACATCTTGTGTGGTTTTTATCTTTTTTTTGGCCCACAGAGCAAAGAGATCATTTTCCAGCTGCAAGAAGACCTGATGAAGATTCTTAACGAACTCTACACGGTGAGCTTGTCTCATTCTCTCTCATCATCTCTTCAATCTCTTTTTGGATTACTTTTTCATCCCCTCGCTTTGCTGGTGCTTTTCTCTCACATATTGTCATTCCATCAATACGTAATTCACCCCTCCATCACCGACACTCTCTCACTTCTCTTCTTCCAGAACTCAACTGTATAGCTTCATCTATCTTTCATTTACTAGTTTCAAAATTTCCGCGTTGCTTTTTGCTTCTTGATGGCTGTTTTCCTTTTGTCTGCAACATATGCAGATGTTTATTTGAAACCATTCTGACCGGCATAAATTTTCAGACTTAGAATTTTTTTACAGCTTCTGTCTTTGACGTGATGGTACCGCAGGAACTCATACAGTCCCAAACTACATCTTTTTATGCAGCTTTAGAAAAATCTGTGACATGACATTTACCTTTACAGCTCAGTTGATTGACTTAAAAATTATGCAAAAGAGGTAAGATGGCACACAAAAAAATAACTGAAAAAAAGAAATGCATGCATGGATGAGTCTTTTCCATTTTAATGCTGGGTGGGAACCTTTCCTGTTGACAGAAATTTTGTCTGTAATTTTTTTCATGTGCAGTTGTGAATATTTGACCTGAATGCAAGATTGTTTGACAGGACTGAAGTCTTAAAAGCCGGCAACTCTTGCATAAATAACCTTGATAAAACAAAAACACACAGCGCACATTAAGTCTGTCAGCTGAGCTTACCTTTAACATGAGAAATGCACACTAAAAATTAGATGAATTCTCTGAACCAAAGTACTCAAAGTTCAGGAAGTTTCCACCTCACTGCTGCCCTCATGTAAGCAGTTTTGTGTCCCTGTTGAGAAGGATTTACATCAGAGTTTGAAGGCAGAGCAGGACGCATGTTGCATGATTTAGCTTGTAGTGAGGAGTGTTTTTTGACAGTCGAGTGTCTCCAAAAACCACTTTTCATGCTGGTCAATCATGAGCATATCATATTAAAGGAATAGTAAAAATAAATGTTGCTTAAAACAAACCATCCAAGATGAGTTTGGTTCTTCACCAGAACAGATTTGAACAGAAATGTAGCATCATATCACTTGCTCACCAATGGCTCCTGTACAGTAAATGGGTGCCGTCAGAATGAGAATCCAGACATCACATGGACTCCCATCCATTAATTAATATCTTGTGACAGAAAAACCTGATTCAGACGAGACAACTTTTTGGTTGTACAAACAGCAATATTATGGATTTACCAATAAAACCAATGGTTTTGAAATATAGTTATGTATTTGTTTAGTACAAATATGCATACTTTTGCATTATTCTGATGTTTTTATCAGTCTCAATCCCATTCACTGAAGAGAATTCATTGGTGAACAAGTAACGCTACGTTTACGTTTTTCATATGGCAGTCATTGCATGATGTACAATAGACATTTATAAATCCGAAGGACTCAGTAGGACGGTTTGCATTCTGCAGGAAGTTTTTGGGCTTGGATGTGAGGGATTGTGGGTAATGTAGTGTTCCATCTGCTCTGCCTCCTGCAGGTGATGAAGACCTATCACATGTATCACTCCGAGACCCTAAGTGCAGAGAATAAGCTAAAGGAGGCAGAGAGGCAGGGTGAGCGACAGGGCCGGGGCGGAGAGGCCGTCTTCAGTCTGCGCACCGAAGATCGCCATCAACGACGTAACGCTGCCCGCAAAATCCAGAAGATGAAAGAGAAGGTGACTTCCAGATCTTTTGCAGTTTTCTTTTCTGTTGTATTGTTGCCTCTGTATGTGTTTTGCCTAATATGTGTTTACAATCTAAGAGTTTTATCCACTATGCAAATTAGATTCCTTGAATTTTAATGTGCCAGATGTGTTTCCAGAAATAGTGCAAAGTTCGTTTGTCTTGATGAAATATTGTGAACTGGAATTATGGAGTAATTCGGTGGACATCATGAGGAAATAATTTCTGATTTATGCATAGCCAGCCCTGAAAATTAGCTTGTTTTGTTGCTCTTGTTTGCTTTGTTGTTTTGTTATAATGTTTTTTGGATGCCTGGTTGATTGAATGCTGTATTAATGTGTTTTTCTGTGCGATTGAGTGGAAATACATTATAACATCAGTGCTTTCCAAGTGTACATCTGTAATGTTGAACTCATCCCGTTTAAATCCTAGTACAGCTACAGCATGTGCGATCAGAGAGTATTTATAGAAATGTTCACTGCAGAGTCAAGGGAAAAAAAGCAAAGAAGCGCAGCCATTTTGCAAACTATTCCGTAACGGAAGACCATTGATAACCATGTTTTTAGGGCACAGTATTGTCCCACACCAGCATAAACTGACTCAGGAGACTATAATGTCAGACTGTGTAAATAAAGCAGTCTATATATATTATATATAGTAGTCTGTCTTCAGAACATTAATTTTCCAGTTCAAACACCCCCATGACGCACCGTGTGTTCGTTTGGTACTGCTTTCATTTCTCTCTTTCATAAGGGGGAGGAGAGGTTAGAATGAGCAATTGTTACAGTATTGGACAAAATAGGCAGACAGGATATCCCGATGGACAGAGTCAACAGTGCATTTTTCCGCTTGATGTATTGTATGAGAATAATTATACACTTATAAATTTAAAATGTGCATGCACTACCATTCAATGGTTTTTTACATTTATCAATGATGCATTAAATTGCTGAAAGTCACAGTAGAAATATTAATAAAGTAAAACTTAAACAAATGCCGTTTTTTTTACTTTCTTTTTATCCGACCAAATTTAGCATTGCATCCTAGGAATAAATTACATTTTAAAATGTATCTAAAAAGTAACTAACATTTTTTGTTGTTGTTGGTTATTGTTTCACAATGTTTGTTTGCTGCATTTTTGATCAAATTCAGCCTTGATTTGCATTTCTTTCATAACCTTTTTACTGACCCCAAACTTTTGAATGGTAGTGTACATCTTCACTCAAATATCAGTCAGACTGTGACATTATCGACACTATAAGTTCAGGATGCTTGCTTGATTCAATGATAATGCTGCCTTAAAAGATATGTGGGTTTTACCAGCAGCCGAGGAACTTTAATTAAAGGAGCAATTACGATCAC
>NC_056704.1:20538903-20544755 GCF_018831695.1 Puntigrus tetrazona
ATTAGATTTTAATACTCCTATTTGAAATTAAATATTTCCATGGTAATATTTAGTTTAATATTTAGTTTATTTAGTTATAAAGAAAATTATACAACAATAATAATTGTATTATTTTTCCTTAAATACTCATGTTGTTGCTGTGAAATGTTACAATATTATTTCCGTTTCATATTTAATAATAATTATAAGCTGTATGTAATATATAATAATTATTATTATATAATTAAATCTTAAACCCAATTTTTATTAGGGAAAATAAAATATACCCAAATATACTTATTCTAAATCAACAACCTAGTACCTTCCTTTCTAGTTACCTTCTCATCGGCTCTTAAAAGCAGTGCAGGAACTTAGGTTTGAATGAATCTGATGGATGGGTTTATAAAAATGAATGTGGGCTGAGCTTTATCTAAGAATGGACAATGAGGTCAGTGAGACTGTAGACAGCCTGGAGACTGAATGGCTGACTACTCACACAAACCAGATTCAACATTTCAGGTCAGTGACTTCAACTGTAAATCATCTAATTCATGCAAATTCATAGCTGGTTCTGTGAACTTACAGGAAGCTAACTCATAGTGACTATTGGACCATACAAAAAAAAATTATATTTGGGAGTACTGTGTTTTTCGCACAAGGCAGTTTTCATGTGAATGAATTCTGTTTCCTTTACTAGCCAGCTTGTACGCTCTCTCACTTTTGCTCTTTGTGTCGCTCTCTCTCTCTCTGTGCTGTTCTCACTCTCTCTCCCACCCTTCCTCCCCTTTCAGGCTGCAATGCGTAGAGATGTTGGCATGAAAGCCACTCAGCCTCACACTATTTATAACCATGGTAGCCATGGATGCTCTGTGTTTCTCTGCAGCCTGACCTGATTCTGCAGGCGAGCAGACTTCGACGTGATCCCAGCACACCTGCAAGCCTCAATGGCCTTAATGGACTATCAGTTACTAATAAGTAGTTTGTGAAATGTGAAAATACATTTTGAATTGCACTTCCAATTGGATTCATTTTCTACAGAAATTGGAATAAATTACAATTATCAATTTGTCAGACTCGTGCAGACCTAATTTTAGATTAAATGTGAATATTATAAAATTAATAAGGGTGACAAAAATACACTCCATAATTTCTATGTGCATATTTATATGCTGATTCTGTTTACATTTGAAAAAGGTCTACTGTGATTTGCCGACCTAAAAATGAAAATACTTTTCATAATGCCAATTAGAAATCTGAATGACTTTTTTCTGTAAACCACAATAGAATATATTTTGAATAATGTTGATAGCTAACCAGTTTCAGATCCCATTTCCATTGGTTTCCAAAAAATACAATGGAAGTCACAAGGAACTGATACTATTTAGTTGCAAACATGCTTAAGGTTTACTAATGGTCAGCTCATGTGTTGTTCCCACCATAGTTGCTTTTCATATCAGTGTTTGTTTAATCGACATGGAACTCAACTCATGTGATCAGTATATTCTAGCGTTTTAACTTACATGTACTAATCACTGGTGTTTGTTCTTCATTTAAGGATTTTGTTTTGACAATACAATTATGTAGCAGTCAGCTGTTATTAATGATACTAGAGCAGCTGTCTGCTTTGAGTGCTCAAGCTTTTTGATGAAAAATTCAGCAGGACCCAGCTGGAGCTCACAAGCAGATGACACTCAGTCTCTGAGTCTTGTTTCAATTCACTGAAAACTCTTATATGATAAATATTATTGTTCATGCTTTTCAAATTAAATTTTTTTTAAATTATCATTTGTGCTGTTCAAATTTACATAAACCTAAAAGTTCACAGTTTTTAACTATATGGTACACTTTAATTGTTTTATGAGGTTTAGTTTAACTGTAGTGTAAATTATTATCTCTATACACTCTAAAATATATGTTCTGTTATCTCTTTGCATAAGTTGTCACATTGGTACTGAGGAAATTAATACGTTCTGTTTTAAATTGTTTTATGTAATTTTTTTACATTTTCTGTAGGCTATAAACTGGTCTGATGGTGTGCATTGTTTTTCTTCTACCATGAATTGTTCAGCTAAAAGCACATTTAATGTCTTTTACATATATTGTGGCTTTTTAAACTTCAGATAATGTAAAACAGCTATTTATTATATAAACTGATTTCTTCTTCATTTTGTTTCCCTTTTCCAGAGGCAAGCCAAGTACTCTGAGAACAAACTGAAATGCACAAAAGCCCGCAATGACTATTTATTGAACCTGGCAGCCACCAACGCCGTTGTGGCAAAATATTACATCCATGATGTTTCGGATATGATTGATGTGAGTATGCACAATGAGGCATGCGTTTGTTTGTGTGTATCAGCTGTGATTTAAACAGTTGAACTGATGAGGGCTCAGCTCCATCTGTTTCTCTTTGCATTGCGGGTGAAGTGTCTCCTTGTTAATATGGTTTGCCTCATTTCGTTTCTCTAAACGTTTGCTTTGCATTTCCTAGAATGTCATTTTTAGTGAATTGGATTTGTGTTCTGATTTTATTCCCATCTCCCTCTGGTATTTGTGTTTTTATTGAATTATTAATCACCATTACTGTAACCTTCTAATCTGTTTTGCAGCTTCATTCGGCTTCACAATGAAAGATTAAAACTATTATTCTGCCAAACCAAAATGATTTTTGTCAGATTTATAACAAGAAAATGAAATTACTAGCTTAATTGCACATAAACCCTTTTACTGCATTTAATTCACAAAATATTGTTGCATATAGAACAACAGGCTGTCAGTTGCATGGGTATCATCCTATCAAAAATCTGCTGAGACTGGATCAGTGATGTGAAGTATACTGAAATATTTGCCCATCTCGGCTGTCTCTATGTTGTGTTAGCATTAGTTCGCACACTGTAGATAAACCGAACCTCAGTGATTTTGCTGAGGGATGCAAAGAATGTCACATTGCTGTCCATCAGTACGCCCTGATATCCTGAAGCAATTTATGAAAACATAAAACCGCACACACTTGTACGTCCTGATAACAGCAAAAAGGCTAAGAGGAAACATAAGCCATTATAGATAAATTTTAAACCCAGCTCTATGCACACTACTGCAGTCACATACTGTTTGCATATCTCTGTAGCAACTGTTCTGTTAGAGATTGTTGCATTGGACATTTATTTCGGCACTGCCTGTTATTTTTTTTTATGTAAAAAAAATACGTAAATCCCTAAAACGGTTAACAGGTTAAAGCTGGAAGAACTCTGTAAAGGGCTTACAGTTAGGTTGTTGACATAGGTTTACCTTTAAAACCACTAATTGTTTGAAACCACTAAACCAAAACTCACTAAACACCCACACCCACCATTGGGTATATAGAAATTCATGTGGTACTTGTGGCCTGGTGAATTACAGTAGAATGCCAGGCTACCTTGTACCAGAAATTTACAGTTTTGCAGGCTGTTCCAAAGAATTAGAAAGTGCTATGGTTCTGGTGCTTCCAAGAGACTAGGAAGGCTTTGCATTTCATCTTTTTAAAGGGATAGCTCACCCCAAATATGTTCTGTTATCATTTATAATCACTTACCCTGCCATCATTTAGTTTCTCTGCTGAACACAGAAAATATATTTAAAAGTAATTTGCTCTAAAACTACATTAAACCAGCAATTTTCAGTGTATGGACCCAGTTTTTTTTGTTTTTTGCTTTGAAACATCCTGTTTTTTCCAAGTTCACAACCTTACATCTAAACATAATCCTTTTTAAGAAAAGCCTTTAACTTTTAAGAGTGCAGGGTCAGAAGTAGGGCAGGGGTGTCGTGATTGATAGTTTTCAGAGAGTCTGACAGTGAACCAAAGGTAAACAGGTTTATTCAAACAATTCTGTCATGGCAACCCTTGCTATTCCCAATACACAGTAGAAATTAAGTATTGGTTTTCTGCTTTAGATTGAAGTATATTTTTCTTAGGGCAAACAGTGGTTTCAGTATTACTGATGGACACCCTGAATAATTTAAAATTGTATGGATTTACTTCTAATGACCTGTGATTATTAGAAAATGCTGAGAATTTGAAACTATTCTATTATTGGGCCAAGAATGTGTAAATACAGAATCTAAACCTTACAGTATTACTGTGCTAGATTTTTTTTTTTTACCATTGTACACCTGCTCTCCTGTGGCTTTTGTAATGCTAAATAGATTGTCCCACAGGCTATGACCGTCTAGTGTTTGCACTCAAGCCCTTTAAAGCATAATATATGGATTTACAGTCCAATAGAGCGATAACTGCCTTTGTGGCAATGACTCATAGAGGTTTAAAGTTTCCCTCAAGCAAATTTAAACTTGCTCCACATTGCTGAAAGAGGTTAGTCGCACATTTGTTGCACGTTTAAACTAATTAGCTAAGATATCCCACTGTGCTTGTTTTTCTAATTATAGATACTGACGATCTCGAGTCTCTGCAGGATGAAATTCACTCATTTAGATCATGTCATTTTAATGGCACTGGGATCCATGGAGGCACAAGAGATGCTACCTGTCTTACAGTTCACCCTGTTAGAGTGAAATGTGAAATCTCGTGACTGCTAAAAATAGACATCACCATGGAAACATTTTGGCAAATACAATTTCATTTATACTGTCTTCGCAGAAAGAAAGATTGGATTTGTGGTCTTCTAAATGTCATTCAGGCTTGCTGTGAGATTTTTCATCTCTCATCCTTCATTTTTCTTCTTTCTACAGTGCTGTGACCTCGGGTATCATGCTAGCTTGGCACGCACATTAAGAACGTATCTGTCTGCTGAGTATAACCTGGAGACCTCTCGCCATGAGGGTCTGGACATAATTGAGAACGCTGTGGACAACCTAGACCCTCGTAGCGACAAGCACAAGATCATGGACATGCATAATCAGGTCTTTTGCCCACCCATGCGATTTGAGTTTCTGCCGCACATGGGAGATGAGGTATCTACCCTTCAACTTGCCTAATATCATCTTATTATCGGAACAGTTCACACAAAAATTAAATTCTGTTATTATTCACCTTCAAGTCAATATGATTTCTTCAGCGGAGCACGAAAGTTGATTTTTGAAGATTATCCTGGTTACCCTTTTTGTAATGAAATATAATAAAAAAACATGCTGTAAAACTTCAATTAAAGTGGTTCATAGTGGTTATACATTAGCTTTGTGAAAAATAGCAGACAAAATGTAAGTCATTATTGGGTTAGGAAAGACATTTGGTAAGCAATGACAGAATTTGAATTTTTCACAGAACTGACCTTTCAGGAATAATAATATTGGCCTACTCAATGTTAATTAAAATCTGAGATGTCAAAATTACTTTTTTTCAAGTAACTAGTAAAATATAAAATGCAGTTACTTTTTAAAAAGAGTCACACAAGTTACTTGTTATTCGCTCAATCACCTCTACACGTCTTAATTGAAATTGGGAGAAATCCTTCAGGCTGAGGCTTATTAATTTCCGTTTTTGAGTGAAAGGTGCCAAAAATATAACTTTTGGGTTTTTGTTATTAATAATAAATAAGCAAGTGCAGCTGAGGTGACAAAAAGTAACACAAAAGTTATGTAATCCATTACTTTGCATAAAAAGTGACTAGATAATGTAATGCATTACTTTTTAAAGTAACTTGCCCCCAACACAGATCATGACAGAGATAAATGGCTTTGTGTTTTGTTTTTGTTTGTTTCAGGTGTGCCAGGTGAGTGCCCAACAACCAGTCCAGACCGAGCTTCTGATGCGTTACCACCAGCTGCAGTCCCGCTTGGCCACGCTCAAGATTGAGAATGAGGAGGTAAGAATTGAGAGAATTAATTCTCTATTACTGTGTGTGTGTGAGCAAGGTATGACAATTGTCTAGTCCCTTTTCGCC
>NC_056704.1:20544855-20548716 GCF_018831695.1 Puntigrus tetrazona
CGCCTGAATTTGTTCTGTACTGCTGATGAACGGACACAGGGGGACGCATACACTGAAGAAGAGAAGTTCTTACAAGAATCATCACAGTTACTACATTCAACATTTTATCATGGTCTATCCCCCTCTCAGAAATAATTATTCAGTCTCAGCCTCAGACACAACAACCAAAAACCATTCACTGACTGTGATGCATATTGCATACCAAAATAATCGCTAGCTCCAATCTGATTGACTGGTTTAATCTAATTTCCAAAAAGTCAGAGCGTACAGGTTTTTTTATCAGTGTTCTGGGAAACAAAGTTACGGTATGGTAGCTTTACCGATACGGCACCAGGCAGCTACACTGAGCGCTTCAGTGAAAGATCTAGTTGTTTGATTCACAGTTTTTTTGTGGTTCAAGGCTTTGAATCTTGAGAGATATTCAGAGCTTGTTAGAGTGCAGCTGTATAATCCACTTTGTTCTCAGAGTTTAATTTCAGATTTAAACCATATAAAAAACTAGTTTGTTGATTTACAGACTCTGTCTAGCTCTTTGCTAGAACATACAAGAAGGTACAACATTATACTAATGAAAGAGATGATCTTTCATTCACTGGTAACATCGGTCACGTCAAAGGCTTTCAGTGCAGCAAATCTGTGTGACAAACCTGAGCCTGTTGCAAAATCTGTGTGGGGAAGTCCTTCTCACAAATGTGAAATTCCAGAACATATGGATTCCTATTGTAATGACTGTAAAAATTAGTAGTACAATAGTACATTTTTCTATTTGATCTTTCAACTTCAAGCGCAATGTCATGTTATAAAAGTAAAATAGGTTGCAAACTCTGTTTCCTGTTGACTTTAACATCTGTATGCTATACAGATCCCTCTCTTGCAACCACATGCTTTGGAAACTATTGAGTTTTATTTACACCTGCCCGGTGTAAAGACTCGTCAGCTTCTTTAGTGTGAGTCATCACTCTGCGGAGAGCCCAACTGCCTCTCACACACAAGCCTTTAGCTCTCAAACAGCCCTCTGCTTTACTCACATACTTGTTTTAAAACCATTTTTAAAGCACTCCAGAGAATACTTCAGCTTAGCAATCAAACTCGTGGCAATTTAGTCTGCCTTTCTTGGGAACTGAGACTGTATTTTTAGCTTTCTCATCTGTTAATGGTGTGTGTATCTTCTGGGATGGGATAGTTATCTCTATGTTTGGTCTTTGTGAGGGTACTTTTTTGTATTGGGAGAGCCGAACGCAACTCACCGACCAACTAAGTGTATGCAGCTGCTAATGGACTTTGTAATAGCTCCCGTCTGTGTCTATTGATGATTTCATCTTGTCCTTATCACTTTGTGTCTCATAACCAGCTAGTAATTGATGATTTTGTGTCATATAGGAAATGTGCAACATTAATCTGTGAGAGCCTGGGGCCGATTTACACACCAGTCACTACAGCATTGAGACAATCCTTGATTTCATACATTGGAGTGATCTATAGTCCCTGGGTCAAATGTACCAGTATAAAGGTTTAGGTAGTTTTAGAGCCGCATACAGCACTACACAAATATCACTTGTGGTTTAGTTGCATCGATTACCTTCAAAAATATGTGAAATAGATTGAGATCTTTTCTTTATTGCACATTTTCGAGGTTTTAATAACTTTACCTGCATAAGCATTCTAGTAAGCAGCAACACATTTAAGACTGTGGGCGTATATGCATTATACTGACACATACATGGTAGTTTAAAGTAAAAAGAGAAGCTCTTTTTGCACTTTTTTTTCTTCCTGTGATTTGTTTTCTGAACTCGTGTACTAGACAAATACTTTTATTTGGATGTTTCCAAGTCTTAAGCTCATATTGTGGGTTTGAATGTATCACAGAGACGCATAACTTATTGCAGCCCTGTTATTGCAAACAGTGAGCACATTGAAATGTTATTTTAAAAGTGCTCATATTATATTCAAGGTTTAACATTACATTTTTTGCTTATGTCAGGTCAGTATGTTGCCTTCCAAGATTATATTACAACAACATGAAACATATGAATTGTATGTGTGGTTGTGTGTACGTGCTTGTGAACAATATTTAGTGTATATACAAAAGAAATGTGTAATTAAGGAAGCACTTCGGCACATCTTCTTTTCCTATTTTGGACTATCATTACTGCCTTTTTATTTTTTACTCTTGAGACAGAAACAAAATGTTTCATGTTTCATGACAAACAGATCGATGAATATGCTGGATGCCATACGGTGTAATTCATTACCGATTTGGGTGCTTGCCATCAAAAACTGTAATAAACTAACTGTTTTATATTTAAATATATTTTAAAATGTTTAGCTAATGAATTTTTAGCAACCACTATTAGTAACCAGTCTTCAGTGTCACATGATCCTTCCAAAATCATTCTAAAATGACTATTTGGTTCTCAAGACACATAAAATTTTAGTATGAATGAGGATAACTGTGCCGCTTAATATTTTTGTGAACACCGTGATTAGTTTTTTAAGCAATTCTGTTGAAAGACAATTCAAAAGGACAGCATACATTCTGTACTGTGACTTTTGATCTATTTCATCAATCCTTGGTGAAATAAAGCATACATTTCTTTTTAAAATAACTGATCGTTAGTGTGAATCTTACGTAACTTATATTCCTTAAGTTCATACTCATCTCTTTTTCACCTTACTGAATCCCTGCTCTGCTATGCTATGTTTAATTAGGTGCGCAAGACCCTGGATGCCACCATGCAGACCTTACAAGACATGCTGACAGTGGAGGACTTTGATGTATCAGATGCCTTCCAGCACAGCCGATCCACAGAGTCCATCAAATCCGTGGCTTCCGAGAGTTACATGAGCAAATTGAACATTGCTAAGAGACGAGCCAATCAGCAGGAGACGGAAGTCTTCTACTTCACTGTGAGTAGCCTTATTCTCTCAGACCATAAGCACTGGCTACCACAAGTACTGTTATTATTTTTATCTTATTTTATATGACATTTATTGAATAGTGAATTAATTATTAATTAATTAATCAGCATATGAATTACATTTTTATTCGATTGACACTCCTAATTATTAGTTATTTTAGACATTTTTTCCATTTATAATGCTTTTAAAGATGAAGTCCTGTCCTCAGGTTCTCTGCACTATCAGTAGATCTTTTAATACATGGTTCTCATCACAATCATCTCTGCAAACACTGATATCAAAGTCTACTCTGCCTTTCCTATCTGTCTGTCCAAACTCAGTCATCACGTACCAATCCGCAAAACATTCGTGACAAGGCCCATGCCTCACCAATGAGACGGAAATTAAATCCTCCTATTGGAACAGATTGAATTTGCGGCGTGCAAAGTACAGCAAAATCTGTTCTTTGTTGCCCACAGCACACATCGCTCCCCTGATTTAGTCACATCCTATTAAAATCATTAGCTTACTGACGCCTTCATCTGTGTCGCAGAAATTCAAGGAGTACCTGAACGGCAGTAACCTCATCATTAAGCTTCAGGCCAAGCATGACCTGCTAAAACAGACTCTGGGGGAAGGTGAGTTGTCTGTTTAATAAATAAGTTTCTGCTCTCTGGAAATGCTGAGCGTCAGCATCTAATGGCAACTTTGGTCACTGTTGGATATAAAATTGAAAGTTGTAGCTACATGGTGAGCTCAAAAAGTTTGTATAATGAATGCATCTAAACTCACTGGACAGGATATATAACGAAGTGAGGGTCAATAGTTTAAGGCCACTAGTGAAAATTCTTTCTATTTTGTGTCTGATTGTCTAATTTAAAGCTGGCAAAATAGGCACGAACTCCAGGTTGTGTAATACTTACAGTCTAGGATTTTTAATTAATTAAATTTTATATAAAATAT
>NC_056704.1:20548816-20554601 GCF_018831695.1 Puntigrus tetrazona
ATATATTGGTACTCTGACATGAAATTGTGCTAGTGTAGCTAGACGTGTTTCCAATCATGATAGAATATGTTTCAGGTCCAAATAATAAAGAGAACTGGTCTTTGTTCAAGTTCTATGACTATGCAGTTTCATCGAAAAACATCCAAATTGCTCGTATCTGTTAATTATTAATTATTTTAAGCAAATATAAAGAACAGCTTGTGCTTGTGCCCTCACGTTTACAACCAAAGTACAGAGCCATGTCACGTTTGACTTTGATTTCATTTACCGGTCTGTCAAAACAGCAGTTATGTTTCCATAGCTAAATGTTTCAATAAGGACCTGATTCAGTGGTCCTATAGGGAGTAGAAAACTCCCTGCAGTTGTTATCGGTTAATTTGAGGTCAAAAGCATTAGGATGTAATTACGATCTTTTAAAGAACAACAATTAATGCCTGTTGCTGATTTAAGCCCCTCATTATCAACTGTTTTCCCCGCTTACACATAAGTAAGAGTCAAATAGATGGGTATGGGTTCGCTATGTAGGTTTTTCAGGTTTTTGATAAACTGTAATATGTCATATAAAGGGTGTTTTGTATATGTGTTTTGTTCCATCTACCCATCTCCATTCCTCAGACCCCCAACCCTTCCCCCGAAACCACAGAAATTGCGGAAACCAAGGCCTCGTTCCATCTATAACCATAAGCTGTTTAACGGCAATATGGAGAGTTTCATTAAGGTACCCACTGACTTTGGTGCTAACAGCACCCCCTGATGGGCTGGAGGGATGGCTGAAGCTCTGTCTGTTTTTTTCCTCACTGACTCATACGCTCACACCCTCTATTTGCTTCTGTTAATTTCCCGTCTTTCGCCAGGTGGCGATGATGCAGATGATAAGGGTGGCCGCTGATGCCCTCCTTCCTAAATAGAGACTCAGCAGGGCCCATTAGCTTGTAGGGAACTGCCTTAATGCTTAATTTACGCAATTAAGTGGTCGATTACCGCTTAGAATTAAAGTATTTTGTTTAAAAAGCCATAAATTTCAGAGAAAATTAAACGAAGGGTATCACGTTCTCCACATGCTTCCCTTTACTGCATCTCTAGCCATTCCAGCAGCCGCGCTAATGCTATTCCACGCAGTCACCACCACGACACTGTCGTCTTTGTGGCGATTCTGTCGTCCCTTCCTTTCTAACTGTGATTTTCTCACCTCTTTCACTCTTCTGCTCTGCTCTACGCTGCTTTGTGTCCTAGGGGAAGACGGAATGCTCGTACCCGCAATCAGGTACTGTAGAATAGGGCCAGGCATGGACTGTCTTTACCTTTCAGATAAGGCTGTAATACTTTTGCTTAAACAAATGACACGTCATTGCTGCTTTTCACTAAGTTCAAAGAGAAATTCGAACAAGCTTTCTGTAGTGAACTTCAGATGAATTGCCACTAGCAGCCTTGACTGAACTTTTTCTATTGTGTTATGCCTTTGAGGACAGACATGCTTAATGCTTTGCTTTATTTTCTACTAAAACAATGGAAAAAAGGCTTATTTTTGAAGTTTTGTGTATATATTTCCTGGTTTTAAAGTATTCAGTAAATTGTTACTTAAAGGTGCACCAACCAGTTTTTCCCATTTTAAAAAAGTGTAGCATCTAATAATACACAAAAAATTTTCAAATATTTGTTTAGTTATACAAAAAAGGTAAATAGATTACATTTTATAACAGAAAAAAAGCTGGTTTAATTCAAATTCATATTCCACAAGAAACCATGTCCAATATTATACAGAGATAAAGCAAGTCATTTTTAGCTGGTCATGTGATCTCAGCATGGATACCCTAAGATGCCACCAGCCCTATGTTAGATACAACATATTTCATTAGATTTATTAGGAGTGTACATGATTTTGTAATATTTTATTTTTAGAATTTTATTCTACTTTTTAATAAGGGAAAAATGAGCAGGTGCACCTTTAAAGGAACAGATCAACGAAAAATGATGATTCAGTAACCATTTGTTCATGCTAATAATGCTCCAATTCTGCACGACTTACAAAAAATATTTGGAAAAATGGTATTTGACCATACTATGAAAATTAATTGAGTCCAGTTTTGTTTTACTTCTTCTTCTTTTTTGTTCCCCAGAAGAAGAAAGTCAGGTGTGGTTAAGCAGAATTGTCATTTTTTTTGGTGAACTGTCCCTTTAAATCTCAGCCACAGCTTTAAAACCGGTGCCATTTTGTAATGATTGTTGTCTTTCAGGACTCAGGTCAACCCATTCCTCTGGTGGTGGAGAGCTGTATTCGATACATTAATCTATATGGTAAGCGGTTCAAGGAAAGGTCACTAATCGATTGCAGATAAACATGCTGACTCAGGAGCTACTGGAAACCATTAGAGAGCTCTCCAAAAACAACACATCCCCTTATCATTCAGAGAGCGCTCGACATACTCAACCAGAAAGAGACACAGATGCTAATTTGAATAAGGACTCATCTGTTGCAAGTTTAAGTGATCCCGTGGTACTTTAGAAATAGTTCCATATAAAGTCCATCTGTCAGGGTAAAGCTAAAGTCTGTGAATTTAGAGAATGACATTGGTTTGGCTGCTAAATATGCTGTGGATTGATGATTTGTTGTTTTGCTAGAGACTATAAATTTTTATAGATGTCAAGGCAGAAAATAATAATGCTATAAACTCTATTCTCTCTGCTGGCTCGAAGATTGTTAACAAGAACCTAATCTACTCTTTCTTTGAGGTTATTTCTTTAAGATCATAGGCGTTCCCTCGGGATCCAATGAAAATGATTGGAATGTCTTTGGCAAAAGTCATATGTGCCAAAAAAAAAGGACCTCTTAGATGGAAATGTTGCATTTCCTCCTGTGCGCATATTGTTTTGAACTGGAAGTAATGCAATATCATGCCTTGACAAGTTTTCGACTCATGCTTCTTTTTATTTTCCTGTGCCAGGGCTGCAACAACAAGGCATATTCCGAGTTCCTGGATCTCAGGTCGAAGTCAACGATATTAAAAATTCATTTGAAAGAGGTTAGGTCCCTTACTTTTGTTTATGTACTTTTCAAACTGTGAAAATGTTTTTTCTTGCACGTCAGATCATCATTGTTGAGCAGAGGGTGTAAATAACATCAGAAAATTAAATTTGGTGGCAGGATTCCGAAATGCCTTTCATTTAGAAATGCCTTCCTGTGAAACAAATTGATTCTACATTTAGCTCATGTTTGCAGATATAAACAATCATCTGCCTGGCTTTGATATTGACAAATAATGTATCAAATTATATAAGCCGTTTCTAAGATTATTGCATCATCAAAATCATTCTATTTGCATGGAAATATTTACCACCCAGAAATAGTACAGTAAATAATACAAATAAAATTCTTAAAATAGTAATACTGATATTGGACATCCAGAGTAACTGATCAGAACCTTTACTGGATTTGTCATCATGTCTTTTTAAGTTACTCAGTTCATCGGAGGAGCGTATTTCAGCTACAAAAAGGGATGCAAGATAAACAAAAAACACTTTTATGTTATCAGTTATTAGATGTTATACAGCAGTAGACCCTTAACTTTCTTTATGTTATATATTAGGATTTTGTGTGTTTTTCTCCTACAATAACTATTTTTGCACCATTTATTTCAGGTGAGGACCCACTGGTTGATGATCAGAGCGATCATGATATCAACTCGGTGGCCGGTGTTCTCAAGCTGTATTTCAGAGGACTGGAAAACCCTCTTTTCCCTAAGGAGCGCTTTCTGGATTTGATCTCCACCGTCAGTGAGTTTCAGCTGCAGGATAGGTTGAAATGTCACCAGAGTGATTAAACCTGATATTACTTCACAGTTCGCTTTTATTTGTTGTATGTTTCTACTGGTGCTTGGCTTCATCTTAGCAATTTCACAGTACAAAGCAATTTGTCAGTTCCTTATATTGTTTTTGGGAAAGGTGTGTGCCAAGAGAACATAGTTTATGTGTTGTTGTTTTTACTCAGCAAGAATGCATTATAGTTTATAAAAGTTACAGTAAACATTTTTCTAGATGTTATAGAACATTAGTTTCAGATAATTCATTTTTGTTAGAATCTTGAAAAAAAGTATCAGTATCATGGTTTTTACAAAATAAGCAGCATGAATCTTTTCAGCAATAATAATTTGAAATGTTTTCCGAGCACCAAATCAGAATATTAATATGATTTCTGAAAAATCATATAACACTGAAGACTAGAATAATGGCTACTAAAAATTACATTCTAGTAAATATTTAAATAGAGAATAGTTACTTGAATATTTCAATTTTTACTGTATTTTTGATCAAATTAATGCAGCTTTTTTGGGTCTTCATTCATAAAACATTAAATACCAGCAGGTGTGTACATTTTGAATGTACATTTAAATTTGTTTAAATATTTATATGTCGACGTTTTGTTTCAGAGCTTGAATCATCTGCGGAAAGAGCCCACCACATCCAGCAGATCATCGTCACCCTTCCTCGTACCATCATCATCGTCATGCGATACCTGTTTGCTTTTCTAAACCAGTAAGTTTTATATTTCACCAAAACTTTTTCCATGGCATTCTTTAAACTATTTGACCGGCAGTCACAAACGATACATGCTCAAAAGTGGGATGCTAATCCGTAATTTCACCACATTGCCTTCACAGCATTTCTGTCTTTAGTCTGTAAATCTCCTAGTAAATCACCATTTATATGAATAGCAGCAGTCACAAGCAAAGACATTCATTATATTTACAAAGAGCTATTCAGCAGCCCCCACTATTCTTGTCTAATTTATGACCACATCTGTCAAGGAGTGCTTTAGAGGATATTTATGCCAGAAGAAACCCATCAGTCTGTACTGTACTATACCTGTCCTGTTCTCCTGGCTTTTTATTGATGCTTCCTGTTCCCACCCTCCCCCAGACCGAACAAAGAATTTGATTTCACATCATGAGTTTTCCCTCTGACTTCTTTCTCGCTTTCATTTGCTCTTGGTTCTCGCAGCTCTGACTCATTTGAACTTCACTTTTGCAGTCTAGAGACTTCCCAGTGAGAGATGAGCTGAAAGATAATACACTGTACATGGAGATGAATTCTCTAGGACAAAATTATGAATTAATATATTAAAATAGACAGCAGGAGTAAGAGAGAAAGTTTTTGAAAGTTTTTGTAATTCCCGCAGCATTGCATCATCTCTAAGAACTTTTTCGTCTCTTCATCTCTAGTCTGTCTCAGTACAGCGACGAGAACATGATGGACCCATATAACCTTGCCATCTGTTTTGGACCCACTTTGATGCCCATCCCGGAGGGTCAGGACCCTGTGGCCTGTCAGGCTCATGTTAATGAAGTCATCAAGACCATCATCATCCACCACGAGGTCATCTTCCCCAGCCTGCGTGAGCTGGACGGCCCTGTTTATGAGAAATGTATGACTGGAGGAGAGGAGTACTGGTGAGCTCTAGACTTTAGCTGGATTTTGTTGTTACTAAAAAATGTCATAATTCCTCCATTAGAGCCAGCTGTGGCTTAAACTGAGCTCAGTACTATGAATGAGGAGTTTAGCACTCAGGTCATAGAAAGTGGAGTAACTTTTGCAGACTTTTTTGAATCTATAGCTGAAAGCAGTATGTATGAGAAGGAAATTCCACAACATTGTTTGATATAGAGTGTTGTTCTAAAATATTATAATGCTAATATATCGTTGCTAATATATATATATATCCAAGGAGCGTGATGGAAATGGTTTGCTTTGGTTAGTATTATTTAAAAAAAAAAAAAATTATTATACATTT
>NC_056704.1:20554701-20557435 GCF_018831695.1 Puntigrus tetrazona
TGTTATATTTTAAAATAACTATAAATTAAATAACTGTATAAATAAAATAACTAATTTTTTTGAATAAAGTTATTTATTCATGTGATGGCAAAACTGAATTTTCAGCAGCTGTTTCTTTGGTCTTTAGTGTCACATGATCCTTCAGAAATCTTTCTAATATAATGATTTGGTGCTGAATGTTTTTCTGAATTATTATACTTTTTTACTCTTTTTTTTTATACTGTGACAAATAGAAAATTCAAAAGAACAGTATGCATTTAAGATGAAAGTAGAATCAATGCATCCTTGCCTAATAATAGTATTATTCTATTTAAAAAAAGATCTTACTGACCTCTGAGTGACTGACTTCTGCTGTTTTAAAAGCAGTGAGCCTCATAATGCTGTTTGTTACTCTGTTTTTACTCTTACATCAAGCCTAAAGACTCTTAACCATGGTAAAACAGTCCCATAAAAAAATGAATCCACAATGCTTTCAGTTTTGTAAATCTCAAATATTGCATTGATTACTTTTTGCATGGCAATTGCCATGTTTTTCCACTGCTGAAAATATCATGTGTGCAGTTACTGTGTTTACTGTGCTTTTAAACATCTCTCTCTCTTTGTGTTTGTTTATGTGTGTATAAAACAAGTGACAGTCCTCACAGCGAACCAGGCACCATTGATGAAGCGGACAACTGCACCGAACCACACACAAGCGATGATGGTACAGGCATTTAAGCATTCATTCAGCGCTTTGTGCATGTTCATATCATTGTCTCTTATGGCAGGATGCTTTGTATTGTATTGTAAAGTAGACCACAAATGACCAGAAGCAAAAACCAGCATTTGAGGTTTTTCGTTTACTTAACCAATAGAAATACAGTGAGATGTTTATGCTAGCCTTTGGGGTTGAAAGAAATCAAAATGACCACACATTGCTTCCTAAAAAACTGAAAAATGACTTTGCCTTGCGCATTTTCGAGATGATGTGTTGATTAGCTTTGCTGTGTTGTGCTCTGGCTGACCTTTCTGGATTGGGTGTGTGTGTATATGTGTGTGCGCACATGGATGTCAACCACATAATTGACATCAGATGTCAAAGCTGGCATTGAAACATCTGGGTCATATTCAGTTGGATCTAAACAGTTTTCACAAAAAAATATTATTCATACAACCACAGCCAATATGAGACTTTGACGGTGCTGCAAAAAATATTTCAGTGTTTGTTGTGCTTTCCAGAAAATACCTAACCATTCCTAAAGCAAAATGCATTTAAATGAAAAGCAAAATATGACACTTATTACAATAATTATGTTTTTTTAGCATTAAAAAAAAAAAAAATTGTATGTAGGTCTTTGAGATGGTTTCTATTTTTTTTCTTTTATAAAAATAATGAAAAGAAATGCTTCATACACAAGGTTGTGTTGTTTGGTGGAGGTTGTAATTGACTTTTAGCTCAGCCAATTAGTGTAGAGCCTTTTCAGCAGTGTGCATCCTTATTGGCTGATAAGCCTTGAGGAGATAAAGATGATTTTAAAATTGAAACCTGGCAGCACAGATTCATAAATTGTTATGAGAGGTTCCAGGTCTTGAAAATGTCATTCTCTCTGTGTCTTTTTCTTCTCTCTTTTTCCTCTCTCACCCTTCACCCTCTTTATTTCTCATATGTAAATGATAGCTTAGTCTAGCGATGTTTCCGTTGCTATATTAAATGAAGACAGACGGAAATATCTCTTTCGGCCCAGTTTCAGCAATCTTTGCGCTTCATCTCTCTCTTCCAGCCCTCGGTTTTCTCTGCTTAATTGCCTCCTCCTTTGCCTTTTATCACTTTGTTTTCTTCTCTCCCTCTCTCCTGCACGCTCTTTGTTCAGGGTGAGTAAACAGGTCTCACGGGGCTTCCTGTGCTCGCTCCCTTCATTTACTGATTGATGGAGCTGCTCTCGCTCGCTAACCCCAAACACCAGCCACATTGCTGATACAATCTCTTGCATAGAGCTCTCTGCTCATTCAAGAAGTTGTTTTTTTTTTCAGTTTCACTTAAATGGTTCTGTTCTCAACTAATGGGTTAAGAGTGTGTCCTTTTTAACACCAAAATAGACCAAAACACCAAAATTTACACAAGCTTTACACAAAATGAATGCTGCAGTACATATTGCATATCTTTAACTGGTAAACATTCAGACCTACTGTAGCAAGCTATGGTTTATTTTTTAAATTAAGAGCAGCTGCTACAGTTTTTAGCTTAAATGTTTGATGTTTATCGTGTTAGCTACTTATATTCATTTCAGAGAAGCCTTTTATGCTACTTGATATTGCAAAAAGGTTTTTATTATCTTATTTATAGATTTTGGTCCTCGATTGTTATCCTGATCTTAAACGCACTGATTTGTAGCACAAAACATTTTACCATTTGCCACACTTTTTTTTTTTTTATTCTTCTAGCTGTTTGTCTCACACATTCACAGGAACATTGAAAAAGGCGGTTTTATTCAACTCATAATAGACACCGTGCTGAGTTTGTATGACCAGACTTGTCTTCATAATAATTTCTCACATTAATGTCAGTAGTGCTCCAAAGCTGAGACAGCAGAGAGGCTGTCATTTCAGACCTTTGAAAAGAAGATTTTTGATTTTTTAATTTATTTTGGAGATTGTGTATCATGCTTAAAAAGGCAGACTGCTATACTACTTTTAATATTTCTGCTGTATGCAATATGCAATGAAAAAATATGTTATATATTATATTTTAAGAAAT
>NC_056704.1:20557535-20559661 GCF_018831695.1 Puntigrus tetrazona
TATTTTTTATTATATTTATTTTTTTTATAAGTGCAGAATGAAGAAATGCATACATGTTTAAAAGGATATGAGGGTGAGGAAATAGAATTCCGCACATATTACATAATGCATAACTTGTTTATAAATATCAAGCTGCATGAAATGTATGCTAACCAAAAAGCAGTATGTTAGTATTCCATTCCAAAAAATTATTTTATAGGTGATGGGAATTTTTTTGAGCTGAAACAAATCATTCAAAGTAATCATGTTTTTAAAGGTTGCTCTATAAACAGTAGCCTACGTTTCTAGCTAAATAAGATGTGTATGCTGTGTATGCTTATGTATATGTTTGTAATCCGCACTGACATTCTGTTTTGATCTGTCTGGTGCTCTGATCTGGAATCAGCCTTCCCTCAGGAGCTCATCAGCCACAGCCTGCCTTATGCATGATTTCAGAACTGTTTGAAGTCACGTGTTTTAGCTCCAAAACAGCGCTATCGCAACTTCCCCTGTTAACGCCGGCGCATGCTGAGAAATCGCAATCAGATTCTAAGCCTTCAATCCAGCCAATCAGGTGCAGTCACAATGGAAACAATCAGACAAATACAGAATTGCAAAGGCCGAGTTTCTCTCTCTCTCTCCATTTCCATTCTTCCTCTTTCCTTCCACTTCTGCGCCATGCCTGTATTTAATTTCACCCCTGGGTGGAGACCCTAATGAAACTGATTGGTTTCTTCTAGTCGACTTGGAGATTTCCTGCCAAGCACTGATTTGCTCTGTATATCTCCTTAACCCTGAATGACCCCACTGTCTGTTTGCCCCTGGCAGTGTCTGGGGGGGTGAAGCGTGAACTGATTTGTGGTCATGCATTGGCAGTGGTCATGTTAAATGGAAGCTGGGTGGCAGATTTGATCGGATTTAGATAAAGTCCACTGTGCATTTTTAGCAGCCCATCTGCATTAAAAATGTGCCTGTTAATTTGTGGTCCTGATGGGGTAAAAGATGAGATCATATCCTGATGTGTAACCTTAACTTGAAGAATGTGAGTCTGTACGATGTTGCATACAGGATCTATTTGGAGAATAAATGTGTTAGTGAGTTTATTCATGAAGTTGATCCTGTATTGAGATGCTGTGCACAAGCCAGTTTTTTTAAGCTATGTTGTTGAACAGTGTTTTTTGTTGTTGTTGATCATTCACATCTGTCATTTTGCCCTAAAAATAAATGAACTGTGTTAGCACACTTGATCACACTGAATGCCACGTTTCTTCAGTGCAGAAACAAGTCTAAAATATTACATTTCAGGGATCCATGTTTTGTTTTTGTTTTTTTTGTTTTTTTAAATACCGAGTTTAGTTTGTTGCCATTTTGTTTTCTTGTGCTTTATTCAAAACTAAGCTTGCTTTTGTTGGACTTTTGTTTTGTTTTGCTTTGCTTTGTTTTGTTTTGTTTTGTTTTGCGTAGTAAAATGACATTTTGCATTTCATCTTGTATAGTTTTCTCTTTTTTTTTTTTGCTATCCTTTGCTTTATTGATTTATTATCGGAATTATGACAATGGATGGACTTTGCGGTACTTTTTATGTGTAAAAAAAATCTGCTGATTTTCACACACTATGAAATATAATTGGTGCAAAATCTTACCTCACATAACTGTATGTGTTCAAAATCTAATACGTTACGTGTCATGCAGCAGTTTGTGTTTAGTTTGGACAGACAAATTGCTTGTCTCCGAGAACTTGTCATATCGCGCCTGGCCAAGACAAGGTGTGAGTGTGTGTTTTTGCTTAGAACCAGCTGGGAGCATGACAGATTTTGAGTCTGTTGCAGTGCTTTGAAGCTCTCTGAATATTTGTTGACATAATTCTCTGTGCAAACATGTTAATGAGTGCTACTTTCCCCGTTCCTGTCTCTCTCTTATACACAGAGGTGGAGCAGATCGAGGCCATTGCAAAGTTTGATTACATGGGTCGGACTCCTCGAGAGCTGTCCTTCAAAAAAGGTGCATCCCTTTTGCTGTATCACCGCGCATCTGAAGACTGGTGGGAAGGCCGACACAACGGGGTTGACGGCCTCATACCTCACCAGTATATAGTAGTACAAGATTTGTAAGTATCTAAATATTTAAAAAAATTATAATAATAAAAA
>NC_056704.1:20559761-20566285 GCF_018831695.1 Puntigrus tetrazona
CCGCATGTTTATTTTTATGCCCTTGGAACTAGTTACAGGACAGTTCAATACATGTTGCCTTGTTGAAAGTGTTGCCCTCTGGGTAATATATGACTAATCAACCAGGCCATCTGGCCTGAGTTCATACCTTAATAGCTCAAGTGAGAATCAAATAGTTCCCTCCATTAACACTTTAGACTTTAATTAAAATTTAACAGCACTGAATGGCAGTTAAAGAATGCCCGTTATGTCTTTGGCAGGAAACCTTTCCTCCACTATAAGAGTCTAATTGTGTTTCGGAAGCACCAAGCATTAGTGGTGCTGTAATGTGCTAGGCATGCGTTTATGTCAAAGCCTGTTGGGTGCAGTGGGACATGACGTACTTCACTGAGGTTAAAGTGAGTTGAAAGTAAGCCGATAAAGTGTTCAGGGGTTTTCTGCCCCTCTTTTACTGCTTTATGAGGTCCTGAGATGACATGAAAGTGAAAAAAGTTAATTGCAGCGTCCTTGAGTTGATCATATTTATATCATCAGCTGATATTAACTGTCCTACCTCTGTTTCAGTAATTACTAAAATGATGACATGCTCATTATCTCTTTGTATGGTCTAACTGGTGTCAGTTTGATGAATGAGATTATTAAAAGGGTAGGTCTAAGCTCTGTTCCTAATATTGCAAAAGTTGACAGCAGCAAATAAGGAAAATTGAGGTTGCTAAAATGAAAAGAGGGTAGGATGAATGACCAAAATCTTGTATCACACTGGTTATTTGTGCTGTAAATTCAACCCCAAACTGATGTATATATGATGTATATATTGTATATAAGCATTAATAATCTAGTGACTTGCCTACTTTAAAAATGAAAGGGTGCATAAAGTTTCAGATTTATGTGGGTTGCAAACTGCACATTTAAATAGGAGCAAATTTCTGAAACCCATGTTCATACATCTAGTGGAAGGCCAAACCAGAAGAACAGAAGCTGTTAGAGAGGATCAGCTTCCTCTTAATGGCAATGGTTTTGAAATTAAGGGTCCAATAAGCACGTACTTCAGTCCATTTAGTGTGTTCAAAAGGCACTCAGAAAAATGAATTGCTAAATGATTGCATAATGAAACATTTGGGCTGTAGACTTTTTCTGAGACTTTTTTTTTCCCCTCATGAATGTGACGCTCAACAGCTTCAGATTACCAAACACCTTCTGCTGTCATCTCCCAAGAGAACTGTAAAAGCAGCCTGAGAACATGCTGTGAAACTGTGATCAGTGGATGTTTGCTTGCTCAGGGCTCTGGGAATGAGACGTGAAGTAAGAGTAATGCAGAGGCCGTCGGGACTGAAAAATAAGAATAGGCTTCTTTCATTGCCAGCTTTATTTGCATGGATTTGTTGGTGTTTGTGACAAGTTAGCTGGTGAACATAATGATATGGACCAACGTTCAAAAGTTTTGGGTTATACTTTTTATACAAAAAACAACAGTTTTTTGAGCACCAAATAAAGCAAATTACAATGATTTCCAATTTAGATTTTTTTATTATGTAGTATCTGCAGTATTGCTTTAAAAACAATTGCTTTGCCATCACAGGAATAATTTGCATTAAATTATAAATTACAGATATATTAATTTGTATGTCTTAATTAAAGGCAGTTTTTAGTTATTTTGGTCTTTTTAAAAATTATTTTAATCAGCCAACCTTCACGGACCATCAGAGTAACCAGAAAGATTTTTGTCTCTGTCTCTTTAGGGATGATGCGTTCTCTGATAGTCTGAGTCAGAAAGCTGACAGCGAGGCCAGCAGCGGACCTTTACTGGATGATAAAGCCTCATCCAAAAACGATCTTCAGTCCCCGTGTGAACCTTCACCTGATTACAACTTCGGCGGGGTCATGGGCCGGTCAGTGGCTGATTGTGCAGAATTCTGATTGTATTTATTCCACATATTTTCATCCCCAAGAACAAATAATGATGAAAAGTAAAGTGTTTAATTGACAAACAGTTGTTCTGTTTCTCCTCCCAGCTTGTTTACGTATTCATTTAGACACAAATAATTAACCAGACTTTTTTGACTCTGTTTGCTGTTTTCTTTAATTCAAAAACTGCATTGATGGACTGGATTTAAGCATTTTACTATCTCGTTTATTCAGGGTTAGGTTGCGTTCGGATGGGTCTGCCGTTCCTCGGCGCCGAAGTGGCACTGAATCTCACAGTCCTCCTCGAGACACTCCGCCGCGGGCCGCCGCCTGCCCCAGCAGCCCCCACAAGGTGGCGGTCACTAGAGGCCACATAGAGAGTCCCGAGAAGAGACGTTTGGGAACCTTTGGCAGTGCAGGCAGCATTAACTACCCCGAGAGAAAGGTCTATCCTGAGGGTCACCCGCTCAGGCCTGTGCCAGGAGCAACAAGACACAGCAGCCTTGGAGACCACAAGTCCTTGGAGGCTGAGGCTTTAGCGGAGGTGTGTGCGCGCGTGTGTGTGTGTGTGTGTTTGTGTATACACTAGAGGTCAAACGTTTGAATACAGAAAGATTTATTTTTTGATATTTGAAGTCTGTTTTACTCGCCAAGTCTGTTATACTCACTGTATTTATTGATAAGTGTACAGTAAAAATAGTAGTACTGTGAAATATTATTATAATTTAAAAAAAACTTTTCTACTTCAATGTTGAAAACAGTTATGCTGCTTCATATTTTTGTGGGACTACTACAGTTTTATATAGATGCTTCAACTAGATGCTTCAACCTTTTTATCACTGATATATTTTGGAAATGTTTATTAGAAATATGTTATATTAGAAATGAACACTGTAACTTGGAGAAATGACTGCTGACAATTCAGCTTTTCCATCACAGGAATCAATCAATTTTTCAAAAATATATTAATAGAAAAAGTTATTTTAAATGATAATATTATTTCAGTATTTTATTAATAATATTTTTTACTGTATTTTTTAACATTTATGAACGCCATCTTGTAATAAAATATTTAATCAGCACCATTAATCAGTTTAATGTATTTATTTATTTATTTTCAAATGAAAAATAGTAGTCAAATTGTAAAAATTACGTTTTTTTATTATTATTATTATTTTTTAAATTAGAGAAAAATTATTTATTTTTCTCATTGGAGAAAATGCTTTTAGAAATGAAAGAAAAAAAGTGCTTTTAGTTGCTTATTACAGGAGTAATAGCACTTCTCCTCGATTGCCCTACTTGAGCATTCAAGATACAAGGCTTACTCCGCAAAGTTTTAAGCAGAATAAGTATTCTTAAAACATATTTAAATTATTTATCTTAATCTAATTAAATCACTGTGATTTAGATATAATTATTTTAAACAGTTTCCTATTTCTGAGATCAAACGTTCTTGATAAGTGAACCATAAATCTTCTTATATTTTGTACGCTTATGAATCAAAGCTCAGAAGGATTCAAAATGTCTTATAAGCTGTAGTCATGAAAGCTTTTTGGTTTTTCTCTTGAACCTTTCAATTAGCCTTGAATTCTGTGAGGCTGGCGAGATTTAGTCCAGCAGAAACAAAGAGCTGGCACTGAAGCAGATATCAGCATGAACGGGATAGGCTGGCACTGATCCATGTGTTTCATTTGCGCACGGTTAAATAATGAAGTCTGTGACACACAGAACAGTTAATGATCTTTTGTAATGGGCCCTTTGTGTCTACACTCACCAAATGAAAAGAAAATGGCTTATGTGAATATAGACATCAAACTGGAGGTATGATTGATATTGTTGGACAGAAATGTGTTGTTTTGTATATTGATAATGCATTATAAGCGCAGACTGCATGATCTGATTAACATTACTGCTGGATGTGCAGTTTGGGAAATGTGTGTAAATGTGTTTAGGGGGGTGTGTGGGGTTATTGATGACATCTGTTCAGTAATAAGACCTTGCAAGGTACTTTTTGTGTGTGTGTGTGTGTGTGTGTGTGAGTGTGTGTCTTCATGAGCCTTTTATCTTCTGAACATTAAATTTTTATGGCATGCTCAGCTGTGAGACAGAGGACAGTCTTGAAAGAGAACGGGAAAGCAGGGAGTTTATAGTCTATCAGGACGGCAGCGACACTGTGTGTATATCAAACATAATCTGCCTCTGTGATATACTAGACCGCTTCCGAAGAAAGTAAGATGAATTTCAGGAAAGATGAGAGATTTCTAAGGCCACATAGCTCCGTAAATACTTTCTGTGCAGAAACCGACAAATTGAAGTTATCGATCATCATTATTTGTGGTGCTAGAGGATTTGAGCACATCCCTAATGCTTAACCCCGTTATATTAGCAATGCTTAAGACAAATGAGTCCAGTTAATGAAGTACCAAGAGCTATTTTCAGCATAATGACAAAAAACAGCATTTTTCATGACTTTATAACATTTTGTTCGGTTTATCTCAACGTCAAAACTAAACTAAAATGGGGTTTCATAAAAGAAAAATCTTCATTGTGATAATTGTGAATGATTTTAATTAAAACACTGTCGTGAAAATCTAAATTATATTATGAATAAAATGCTCGAACTTATGCAGATTTTTCAGTAGTCCATATTTTTAAAGAATATTTTAATCAGAAGTTATATCTAAAACAATATTTTTTCTTACAGGATATTGAGAAGACAATGAACACCGCACTTCATGAGCTGCGTGAATTGGAACGTCAAAACACAGCCAAACAAGCTCCCGACGTTGTTCTGGATACGTTAGAACCGCTCAAGAACCCTGTGAGCTCCGAGCCAGCGAGCCCCTTACACACCATCATGATCCGAGACCCGGAAGCGGCCCTCAGACGCAGCAGCAGCTCCACTACAGAGATGATGACCACCTTTAAACCGGCGCTGTCCGCCAGATTGGCCGGAGCCCAGCTCAGACCTCCACCCATGAGACCCGTGCGACCCCCGCCCACTCAGCACCGCTCCAGCAGCTCCAGCTCCTCTGGGGTGGGAAGCCCTGCCGTGACGCCCACAGAGAAGATCTTTCCAAACAACGCAAGCAACGCCGCGGCTTCCTCCGCCAACTCTGGCGAGAAACCCGGGACCATGTAGCAGCAGCAGCCGGCCCGTGGTGCGGTGTAGCTACCTGCGCTGGTGAGGGCTACCCAGGGCAAGGAAGTTCAGGAGTGCTGTTTCTATTTTACATTTATTTTTTGAGCCTTTGAGAGTAATGCAGCCGAGCTGTGGCTGTTGAGCCTAGTGAGTTGAGTCTGGCTCAGGTGATTCTTTTTTCCCATTCCATTCCGTTCTTCCCATCATTTCCTTCCTTCTCTGTGAAAAAAGTAAAAAAAATACAAGGGGGAAAAAAGACAATTTAAGGTTAATTTCATGCTACGATAAAAAGATGTTTAAAAAAAAAGATAAATTCCTGTTTTTTTGTTACTATTATTATTATTATTATTATTAATTTTACCTCAGAATTACTATTAACTTTTTGGCCACATTTTTATTTAGAGCAAGATCAAACGAGTGATTTGCATTTGTTTCTCTGTGCACTGGTTGGCCTGTTATTAATGAATGAGTAAACGTAGGACTGTTTTAAAACTAGTGATAAGTCCCACTCTCCAGAACTGGACTGTACATATAATAACGGTCACTCAAAGACTGTCTAACACAGCCAGCTACCTTTGAGCTATTGTAAATAGAGATATACTGTACTTGAACTTGTAATGCCTTTCGTTTGTAGAATAAGCGATATACATCTAAGTAACAACATAGCCAAGCTGTATACATATATGAGATGCAGAAAACCAATATACCAACTAATTGTAAGAAACCTGTGGTAAAATGTAGTTTAACTTGTATATAAATTTTGGGTAGATTCTTTTTTTAAGTGTCGATCTTGTACAGCCGAGGACAGAACAGGCAGGGAGACTGGTATGGCTTTATCGAAAACATTTACAACCAAGACGCAAACAAATAATGAATCAATAGTCTGAGCCATTAATATTAATGCTAGTTTGGAGAGTGCTCTACTTTTTTCTTCTCTGTGTTCAGCTTCCTAATAGAAAAAGCAGTTCATCACGCCTAATTTACACATGTTAATGCTTCATTCTTATAAAGTTACGCGGCTTCAAGGCATTTCAATGAGCTTCATATTATTGCAAGCATCCATCATTTACATACTTCAAATAGTCCTGCTTTGGACGTGTATTCCGTATATACTCTGTCAGCTGATTATATGAATATTAATACTTACTAAAACAAGCACATGACACACAAGCAGCCCAAGAAAAAGGGTGAATCGCACCAAACGTGCTCATTTTCTTTTCTTTCTCATTTTCTTTCAATTTCATGCTGATCCAGGCACATTTTTGTGAGGTTCACTCAAAAACTTGTGTATGTCATATATGCAGTATTTCCCAGATAAATTTGTTCATGCATACCATGCTATCTCTGAATAGGGGAAGATCCCTCCTCCATTCCACGTGATAATATCATAATACAAAAAATATAGAAATATACAAAAAAATCCTAAAGTGACTAGTTTTTTCTTCAAAATATATTTTCATATTTTTTTCTTTCGGTCTTGGGACTTTTTTTTTTTTTT
>NC_056704.1:20566302-20567957 GCF_018831695.1 Puntigrus tetrazona
TGATCCACCAAAAAGTCTTGTTTTTGGTAGATATGGTAAAGCATATTTTCCAGTGCAATGAATGATGCTTTTGTAAATCCATGCCCCACACTCTTCGGTGAAGTACAGATCCCTCCTCCACATCTAAATATTCAATAGCCTAAAGAAACCAGCTCCAGCAAGAGAAACTCCACTGCCCCCAATCTGTCATATCATCTCCGGTTCATCTTCAGCGTTACCCCTCCTCCCTGAGCTGTGCTTGAACAGGGAATACCCAGCCGTGTACAAAATTTGCCCGACTGACCTAGATATCCCCTTAAACACACTGAGCCCGAAGCTTTAATCTCATCTTCTTCACCGATTTTACTTTTGCGCTTTGCCTTAGGATTTGCCACTTCACGCTCAGTCTAATCAGAACGCCAGTCTGTGAAAGCTTGTGTAAGGAACATTAATTACATAAAAATGGTTCTCCCAAGAAACAGTGCTGTTACTGCGCACAATTTTTAATCTAAAAATATCTCTAGATTTGCGTTTGATGTCATGCTTCAGCTGTTACATCATCTCTCTTCGTTAGTCTTACGTTTCTCGTTGGTGCCGTGCTGATTTACGCTTGCATTTGGGGCATAAAAAATAGAAAATCTCTTCTGAGACTCTATGTACTGTTGCTGCCATCTTGAATTAGTTGGCAGTGGCTGGTAATTCGCTTCTGTCTGAATTCCTCAGCTTTGTAGTAGCATGGGCCTGTCGTCAGCATGTGAGGGAGACCGACTTGCACGTGCTTCTCTTTACCAAGCAACACTGTCAAAAGACCGATAGTGGCGCCTTTCCCTAGATACAACGCACAGTGTCCTAAAACACACCGCAAGGGAGCGATTTGAAACTAGGGCTGTAGCTGTGAGGATTCGGCTCATCTCAGGAAGTGATTCTAATGCAGTTTATAATATCTCTTACCGTATCACTTCCACATAGGCATCATTTTAGCATACGCATAAAGACTATTATTCACGATTACTAGGGCACGTATCTATTTCGGGATGTTCATTTGAATTCAGCCGTGACACGTCTGCATAATTACACCTGGATGGATGAGGGTTTAATTCTGTTTACAGTAAAGAACATGTATAATATAGCTATTCATAATTCAATGTATAAAACAGACAGTTTGGGGTCGATTTGAAGTAGAGCGTTTTCGCGGTCATAGAAAATTGCGATTTTCCAGCCATACAAAGTTGTTAAAATAAAGGCCATTTCTGTAGTGAATAAAGGTACTGTATGATTTTTTTCTAGTTATTCTTAGCTTGAAAGAAATTAATTGGCTAGCAATAATATTCTGTAGAAAATTGACACATTTGCATAATTAAACCTGAATGGACGAGGGCTTGAATTCATCTACAGTAAAGAAATTATGTGGAATTCTGCAATAATTGATAATTCAGTGCATAAAACAGACTGTGATTTGCAGTAAATGGTTCCTCGAGTTGATAGAAAATTGGTTGTTAATTGTTACAGAATACAGAACCTGTATTTAATATAGAAATACGATTTTTTAAAATGATTTTTGACGCCTGGACATCTCAATATTAGTTTGATATTTCCTCAAAAGTAATTAAAAATCATTTAAATACAAGTATGAGTTTTTCCTGTTATACCTATTGAAAACCATTAATAAAGATTAC